>NC_057810.1:272947879-272948550 GCF_018294505.1 Triticum aestivum
GAAGAAGAAGAAGAAGAAGAAGAAGAAGAAGAAGAAGAAGAAGAAGAAGAAGAAGAAGAAGAAGAAGAAGAAGAAGAAGAAGAAGAAGAAGAAGAAGAAGAAGAAGAAGAAGAAGAAGAAGAAGAAGAAGAAGAAGAAGAAGAAGAAGAAGAAGAAGAAGAAGAAGAAGAAGAAGAAGAAGAAGAAGAAGAAGAAGAAGAAGAAGAAGAAGAAGAAGAAGAAGAAGAAGAAGAAGAAGAAGAAGAAGAAGAAGAAGAAGAAGAAGACGAAGAAGAAGAAGAAGAAGACGAAGAAGAAGAAGAAGAAGACGAAGAAGAAGATGAAGAGGAAGACGAAGAGGAAGAAGAAGAAGAAGAGGAAGATGAAGAAGAAGAGGAAGAAGAAGAGGAAGAAGAAGAAGAAGAGGAAGAAGAAGAAGGAGAAGAAGCAGAAGAAGGAGAAGAAGCATAAGAAGGAGAAGAAGCAGAAGAAGAAGAAGAAGAAGAAGAAGAAGAAGAAGAAGAAGAAGAAGAAGAAGAAGAAGAAGAAGAAGAAGAAGAAGAAGAAGAAGAAGAAGAAGAAGAAGAAGAAGAAGAAGAAGAAGAAGAAGAAGAAGAAGAAGAAGAAGAAGAAGAAGAAGAAGAAGAAGAAGAAGAAGAAGAAGAAGAAGAAGAAGAAGAAGAAGAAGAAGA
>NC_057810.1:272951652-272967748 GCF_018294505.1 Triticum aestivum
TATATATATATATATATATATATATATATATATATATATATAAACGGCCGCACAAGGGACACAATCATATTTTTAGGCAAACAGTATAAATATAGCCTCATAATCAAAATAAACATTGTTTTTACAATGACTCGACTCATCACTCGAATAAGACATTCTTCAAGCACTGCACCTCTATTAGGCGGGCACCTTCTGTGACCTGCGCCAGTAGTGCTAGGCCGGATATTAGCCCCCCACCGGATCATGGGTCGCTATAATGGTGGCCTCCATATCTGTCCAATAGGCTTTAACGCGGGCAAGGGCCATCCACGCACCCTCTATGTAAGCCGACCTCCTCATGGCGTCGATCCGAGGCACAGCCCCAAGGAATTGTTGTACCAAACCAAAGTAATTGTCCGGCTTAGGCCCCTTCGGCAAAAGATGGTCTATAACAGACAACATTGCAAGCCCGGACGGCCTGTGAAGCTCCGCTACAGCAACCATCTTTTCACTTAATGGCAGCGGGCGAGTGGGAGCATTGAATTGTGACCAGAAAGGCTTCTCCACTTCCTTATCACTCTGATCATCGAAGAACTGGGCAGCATCAACTGTACTCTTTGCCAAATCCGCATACGCGTCCGCGGGACTCCAGCGTCCATCCAGGGGAGCGTACTTTGGATTGAAAAACTTCGTCCGCAGCAAGTAGGAGCCCCCAGCCGCGATTTTACCGGCCTGTTGAACCTCCTCCCGCGCACCCCTGAGCTCGGTCCGTATTTCCTTGGTGGCATTAAGTGCCTTGTTCAGGTCGACCGAACTATACTTATGCTCCTTTTTAAGGAGCTCATACCAGTCAGCGGCATTTTTAACTCAACGGCCATTTCGGCTATCTTTTCCTCGCTTTGGCACTGAGCCACCTGTTCGGCTCTTAATTCCTTGGCCGCCTTTAGGGTAGCCGCATTGCTAACCCGAGCTTGTTCCTTGGCCTGGGCAAGTTCCGCCCTCAGGGCTTCCACGGCAGCAGCACCATCTGTAGTCCAAACATATGACGTTAATATCATGCCGCCTTCATATTTTTCCTATACAAAGGAAGGCAGAGCACATACCTTATGATTTTTCCAGCCGCTCGTTCACCAGCATGATATCGGCATCAATCGATCCAATCTGCCTCGTTAGTTCGGCAACTTCAACGGACTGGTCGGCGGCCGGACCCACAAGTACCTGCACGTATTTATAGCGTAATCATTGATTTATGATCCCCCGTTTGCCGCCTAGGGCGGGCAACCAAAGTCTCAGGGGCTACTATCTATATGGTGCACACCTAGCGTGTGCCTCACAGCCAAAAAATAGTGTATTCTTCACTACATACCTCAAAACCTCTGAGCAGGCTTGTAAATGCTTCATTCAAACCGCTTGTAGCGGATGAAATCTTCTTGAGCACCGCGCTCATTAATGAGCGGTGCTCCTCCGAGAGCGCAGCTCGCTCCAGTAAGCCTGCCAGTACGTTTGGCCGGACATCAAACTGTGTCGAACCCTTCCCATCGCCCCTCATGGGAGCCAAACGCTCCGGGCTCAGGGCGGCTGACGCATTGGCTTCCGGCTTTGGCAAATCCGGACTCCTCCATGACAACACCTCGGTGTCGCCCACTTCATGAGTCGGAGAGGTGGGTGGGGTCTCGCTCTCCATCATCTTAGGAGGAAGATCCCCTAAAGATGAACTCTGTTGAGAAGAGCTGCTAGCCCGACTGAAAAGATGAATCCTGGTTATTAATCTAGGAGAAACACAGTACCCTCGAATTAAAGATTAACTTACAGCTCGGTGGAGGGCTGGCCCGTTGGCGGGCATGACGCAGTGAGGGTGCCCGTCGGGGCAGGGCCCCCTAGGGATGCCTTTTTCCCTGGTTTGGGCGTCTCCACCTCCAAGTCTTCAGAGGCATCCCTCTTCTTCCCGCGCGGGGAGGAGGCCTTAGCCTCCCCTTCTCGACTATCCTCCTTAGGGGAGGCAACAATTCCCCCGGTTCGGATGCGTAGCGTATGGAGTTCGGTTTCTTAATTCTTCACCTTGTCTTTCCCTGGGGGCATTCTGCTGAGTACCCGGTCAAGCATCTTGTCCATGGTGGGACCAGGCGAGCCTTCGGGAAGTGGCGCCGGACACCTGATTCGCTCCGCCGTGCTGAGCCATTCCTGGCCACGGATGATTTTCAAAATAAACAATTATGACAAATACAAAAAAAGGTGTCCGGTATCAAGGTTACTTACTTGGGTATCTAGGCGATTGCAGCTTAGGCCCGCATCCTCGGTGGTGTCCGGACACTCTACTTTTGGTCCGAAGAATAATTTGCACATCCCTTCAAGCTTCAAGCCAAAGAAGTGCTTAACAGTCCGCGGATCCTCTGGATTGAACTCCCACATCCAGAGAGGCCGGCGTTGGCACGGCAACATCCGTCAGATTAACATCACTTGCATTATGCTGACAAGGTTAATGTCCCTCTCAATAAGCTCTCGAATGCGGCTCTGCAGTACTGGTACATCGCCAGCAGGCCCCCAATTCCGTCCTACGTCGGTCCAAGACGCTAGTTGTGACGGAGGGCCCGAGTGGAACTCGGGGGCGGCCACCCACTTTGTGCCTCTTGGGGCCATGACATAAAACAACCTCCATTGCCATACATCGGATACTTCTGGGAAAGAACCCTCTATCCATGGGGCATCGGCGTTCCTGCTTATTATGGCACCTCCGCACTCCGCGTGTTGCCCCCCGATCATCCTCGGCTTCACATTGAAGGTCTTGAGCCATAAGCCAAAGTGTGGGGTGACATGGAGGAAGGCCTCGCACACTATAATGAACGACGAGATATGGAGGATGGCATCCGGAGCCAGATCATGAAAATCCAACCCATAATAAAACATGAGCCCCCTCACAAAAGGATCGAGGGTGAGGCCCAAGCCACGGAGGAAGTGAGGAACAAACACGACGCACTCATTGGGCTCCGGTGTAGGGATGACCTGCCCTGGGGCAGGAAGCCTGTGCTGGATGTCGACGGTCAGATATCCGACCTCCCTAAGCTTCGCAATGTCTTCTTTTTGAATCGAGGAGGCCACCCACCGGCCTTGAGGGTTGGATCCGGACATATTGGAGGATCTGGGGTGTTGGAGCTTAGATCTCGGGGGTTAGAACTCGAGGTGCGAGAAGGCGTGAGGAAGGTGGAAAAGAGGCATAGGCCTCGGCCCCTGTTATAAAGGGGGTGAATATCAAGAGTCCTTAGGGTGACCACTTGAGACTTATCCAAAAATACACGGGGTCATACCAACGGTCGTCGTGGGGTCACATTGATGGAAAATCCCGTAATAAGAGGAACACGATCTCTGCCTCGACAGGACGTGCCAATAAAACCGCCTCGCAGCTCGAGTCGAGGTGGGTCGAGAAGCACCGGTTCGTGTTGGACCAGGCCACGATGCAAAGGCACGACGTACGAAGATTGCCAGCAGATCAGATTTATGTTATGTTCCCTACAATGGTATGTGAAGATCATCTTGCAGATCCGGACACGGTTTGAGTGTTCGATAACTACTTTGGAGTATTCGGAGAAGGAACCCGCCTTGCAATGCCGAAGACAAGACTATGCGCTGGACTCGTCGTCATTGAAGCCTGGTTCAGGGGCTACTGAGGGAGTCCTGGATTCGGGGGTATCCGGACAGCCGGACTATATACATCGTCCGGACTATTGAAGCGTGAAGATACAAGACTCAAGACTTCGGCCCGTGTCCGGATGGGACTCTCCTTTGCGTGGAAGACAAGCTTGGCGATCCGGATATTGTGTTTCCTTCCTTGTAACCGACTCCATGTAAACCCTAGCCCTCTCTGGTGTCTATATAAAACGGAGAGGTTGGTCCTTAGAAGGCCGATCACAATTACAATTATACCATCATAGGCTAGCTCTTAGGGTTTAGCCTCTACGATCTCGTGGTAGATCTACTCTTGTATTACTCATATCTTCAATATTAATCAAGCGGGAAGTAGTGTTTTACCTCCATCGAGAGGGCCCGAACCTGGGTAAACATTGTGCCCCTTGCTTCCTGTTACCATCATCCTAGACGCATAGATCGGGACCCACTACCCGAGATCCGCCGGTTTTGACTCCGACAACTCACCGCCGATGAGTTGCAAGTGGAATTACAGAAGGTCAGGCGTATTACACCAGGAAACCATCCTGGTAATGGTAGCGGGAAAAGGAAGTGTGGCAGGGCAGAAGAGAGATTATTGTTTACCCACAGGTCCACTTTGTGGGACTTGGAGTATTGGAAAGATTTGGATCGGCGGCATAATCTTGATGTGATGCACATAGAGAAAAATATATGTGACAGCATTATCGGCACACTTCTTAATATTGAAGGCAAGACGAAAGATACCTTAAAATATAGGATTGATTTGACACACCTCGGTATCAGAAAGGATTTGCAGGTGCAAGATGAAGGTAAACCACGGGATATGGCACCAGCTGTGTATGTCTTGGACAAGGTAAAAAGAAAAGAATTCTGTGAGGTCCTGTCACGTGTGAGATTCCCACATGGATTTGCTTCCAACCCTTAAAGGAGAGTCAGTGCAGATGGAAACAAGGTACAAGGGTTGAAACTCATGACTGCCACGGCCTACTTCAAAGGGTTTTACCTGTTATCCTTAGAGGATTGGGCCGCCCTGACTTATACAGAGCAGTTGCAGAGTTGGGACAATTCTTCATGGAACTCTGTAGTAGAAATATCAGGATAGATGCTTTGGAGCGTCTTAGAGACAAGATACCAACTATCCTATGTGACCTTGAGAAGATATATCCTCCAGCCTTCTTTGATGTGATGGTGCATTTGGTTGTTCATCTACCTGATGAGGCACTACTTAGAGGTCTGGTACAGTATGGCTGGATGTACCCTATTGAAAGGCAGATAGGCACTTTCAAGGGCTATGTTAGGAACAGAGCTAGACCCGAGGGTTCCATTGCAGAGGCCTACATTGCTACAGAAGCGTTGACATTCTGCTCAAAATACATTGAAATAGCTGACCAACTTAGCAAAGAGGTGGGTGAAGACAATCCCGGGCTCAATGTTTTCGATTATTCTGTTTGAGTTACAGGGAAGAGTCGACAAGAGGACAAACCTAAAGATTTGGACAAAATGATTTGGTATGTGTTGAATAACTGTCCTGAGATACTACCTTATATCAAGTAGGTGCAGTACTGCAGCTTATACATCGTAATCTACTAAACTTGCAGCACATTCTTATATATTTAGATGTTTGACGCGATCACTATGTTGTGCAGCATCTACAAAAAGAAGTTACTACCGCAAAATCCAAGAAACATTGACAAATTGGTTATGGCAGGATTTGCGAAATGGTTCAAGAACCATGTAAGCTTTTGAATTGCACTGTCAGTTTTTTTAATATATTGAGTACATAAGATGATCAGCTTGTCTATTTTCTAACCATAGGTTAAGAAGATGCGGGAGGATGGGCAGGCAGTTGATGATGCCCTTTACTCACTAGCAATGGGTCCTGATACTCGGGTAAGACATTATGAATCTTGCATTGTTGGAGATGTGCACTACAACACCCTTGCACGAGACGAAGGCATGAAGACACAAAACAGTGCCATCATGAGCACGGATATGTATGACAAAGCGACAACTGAAATGTATGCTAACATAATAGACATTGTTCAGTTGGAGTATATCTCCAGTTTCGAGGATCATCGGTGTGTGGTTCTGTTGTGTTGTCGTTGGTATAACCTATTTTCCAGGATCGCAAAACCCAGAGCTGATGATTATTTCAAAGCCATCAATGTCAAGGCGGCGTACCAGACCAACGAGCCTTTTATTTTGGCAAATCAAGTAACACAGATATTTTTCTTGGAAGACACATTTGCATGTAGCGATGACTGGAGAGTATTGCAAAGGTTTGAGCAGAGGATTTGTTTAATGAAGTTGCACAACAAGATGATGCTTACACTGCTCCTGATGTACAAGATAACACAGATGTTCCTAATATCTTTGAGAACAATCACGTCAATGACGCCAGCGAAAAGATTGCCTATCGTGCTGTGGACATACAAGAGTTGATCAAGAAGAAGCCAACGTTCGAGGATGTTGAGGACGAAGAAGAAGATGACACCATGGGGAATTACGATTCAGACTGATACACATGGCGAAGATGTTGACGCTGCTCCTACGGATGATGATTACATTGCTTTTGTCGTATTTGCCTATCAGAAGACGTTTTTTTATCTACTATGTGAAATTGTGTTTGCTATGACAACTGAAACCTGATGAACATGTTGTTTAGTATTTTGATGTGAGAACATCACTTGTTATGTATGCTGATTTGTGTTTGGTGATTGTATGACAACTAAAACATGATGACATTGTTGTTTAGTCGTACTCATATTTGGCTATGAAACTTGAATTTGATGACATAGTTTGCTGTTGGACTGCAAATTGCTCGACGTCTTCGAATGAGAATAAAGCTGACCCGACAGGGCCTCTGCTATTCATTTATTAATGAGCAAAAGGGGATACCCCCTGATTTCCGTTAATAGAAATCATTAGATGTTCACAACACTACGCCCAGCCTGCTACACAGGTTTCATTCATTACTAGTTTCAGCAAAGTGCTCATGTCATAGCCACTGAATACATCACGAGTGCTACATACACTACAAATAAAGAGACAATCATCCTACAGAGCACATCGATTTTGCCCATTATCTTCACAAGCTCTTTCATCTCCTCATTGCTGTCAAGGCCGTTCAGCAACTGTTGCTTGGCCATGATCAAAGGAACTGCATCTTTAACCTTCTGCTCTGCATCTTCCACCTCTGTCGTTCCTTCAGTTACTTGTCCAACACCCCGACCTGCTGGTATTGGGATTCCTTGGCTAACCAAATAATCAGCATAGTTCCATTCCCCCACATCAGCAACTTCCCAGAAATACAAATCACACGAATCTTCCCTTTTCTGCACGAATCAAATTGGAAGATCATCAACCAAACTATTAAAACAATCAGCAACTGAAAGCAGCAGAACAACACTTAAACATATTATTACCCCATGATTCGGGCATTTGTAGAAGACTCGGCCAGGGTTGAGGATTGTGGTTGAGACGCGACGGATGAATCTACGTGATTTGCAGCAGTGGCACCACACCAACGGCAGCGGGTTGCGATGAGCAATTGGCTGTGGTGCGCATGCCGGCGGGGGTGTGATGAGACCCACAGGCGATGGTCTGGGTGGCGACTTGGCGCATATCTGGTTGTTGCCTGCTGAAGAGCAGGTGGACGAGCAGCCAGCGGACATGGTTGCTGCGGCCAGAGCTTCTGATGTTAGGTAGAGTAAGTAGAGAAGAGGAGAAGCAAATGTTAGATATGTCAGTTTCATTACTTGCAGAGTAGGATAGCACCATATATAGTCATAGTCTAGGTTTGGATTTGAACCAGCTACAGGAGAAAGTCTCTCTTTTTTCTAAAACTCGGTAACGTCTCTTTACTGGTACACTAGCTTGTTCTGTACGCCTTCCCAAGTCTTTGATTTTCTTTCCCTTTTTTGTGAGGAAGGAAGGAGGACAAAATTGAGAGTTCCTGGGACTCGAACCCAAGACCTCTCGGTTGAAAACCAAGGGTGCTAGTCACTTATGTGGCATACGTTCCCTGTGAGGAGGACGGCAGACGAACGCATTTTCCTCGCAGTTTTCTTCCTATATATAAAAAAGTATGCTACTTGGTGTTCGCTTAGTCAACAAACGATTGTGCCAACCTTGACCGTTGGATTGACATTCAATGTCTGTCGCGTTTCTTTAGTATCTTATTCCTCGAGCCGCCAAAGCCAAACCAGCGCCGGCGGGACCGCCTGCTCCCGCCTCCCATGGCTGGTTGTGCTGCCGCGCACGCATCATTGCCACATCGCACCCTAAAACTCTGCGCATCTTCATCGGCTCCTGTCCGTTCCCATCCGAGGCCTCACCATCGTCCTCCGCCTTGGTTCGCTCGCTGCGGCGCCGCCCTCCGGCATTGTCAACATGGTCAACAACCGAGAGGAATAAGGAGATGACTGTACATGGTGAGGATGATAGTAGGGACCCAGCAGCGTGTGCAGTAATTTTGTTTTTTCGGGACAGAGAAGGGTATCAACTGGGTTATGCAGGACCCGTGGCCCGTCTAGCCCAGGCTTTTATTTCATATGTTTAGCACATGACCAGCCCAGTTTGTTTGTTTTCCTTTCTGAAAATGGCTAGCCAACTATTTTGTTTTTTGCAGAATAACCAACATAGGCCTACTTGCTTTTCTACGCCCTACTGGGCCAGAAATCTTTCAAGATGAGGAGGGGTGCATTTTGCCCAGAAAATGGGCTATAAGTTATAGGAAATGGGCTATAAGTAATAAGAAATGGGCTATAAGTAATAATAAATGGGCTGTAAAATGAGAAAATACAGCAAACAGGCAATTAGTTCCAAAATACTGTTTTCTTTCGGATTTTGATATTTTAAATTTCATTGTTTTTGTGCGGGTAAAATTTCATTCAATTTAAATTAAGGTATATTTAGATTTAAAATTAATTTGAATTTGGCTAGAAATTTCGGGCTATATGCTGTTTGGGACAGATTTGGAGGCTCACTTGTGGGTCTACTAGGCTGACGTGTACTTTGGCTTTATCAACTTAGTCCACAAACGATTCTAGCAGCAATGACTGTTGGATGTTCATCCAACGGTCGTGCTGCTTCTTTAATATCTGATCTTCTTGCTCTAGCCACCCAAACCAGCTCCGGTGGGACTGCCTGCTCCCGCCTCCCGTGGTCGGCTGTGCGCCGCACAGGCCGCACCACCCCACCCTACTTCATTGCTGGCCAGGCCATTCCTCTACCCACCCACACCTCCTGCTATTTTCCGGCGACGGCGGCCAGACCAGTAAACCCTCGTACTCCCCACCGCGTGGGAAACCATTGCCGAGTCTTCCCCGGCTCCATGTCGTTCCCTTCCTAGGCCTCGCCGTCGTCCACCGCCATGGTGCTCTCGGCGTGGCCTGGTCAACATTGTCAACGAGCGACATCCATCAGACGTGGACTGTACGTGTAGAGGCTGACAGCTGGGTCCACGGCCGCACACAAGGAAATGCCTCCTTATTATGTGCAAAATAATGATTCCTCCACCTGACAGTTGGGACCCATAGGAAGGGCCTCTGTATTTCATGAAAAAAATGTTCCCCCTGCTGACATGTCGGACCCATCAACTATATCTTTGCACGCAAGGAAGTGCCTCCTTATTACGCACAAAAAAATGAATACCCCTTGCTAGCTGGGACCCACCATAGTGGGAGGATGACTTGTGGGCCAACTAAGTTGACGGGGACGGAGGGCTTTGTCAACTTAGTCAATATGAACGATTCTAGCTCCAGTGACCGTACGATGTCCATCCAACGGCCGTAGTGCTTCTTCAACCTCTGGTCTTCTTACTCCAGCCGCTCAAAGCAGCGCTGGTCGTGCCGCATGCTCCTGCCTCCCGTGGCCGGCTATGCTGCCGCGGAGGCCTCACCGCCCCCTACCATTCCCACCGCTGGCCAGGCCCTGCGGCGACGGCAGCCTCACACCGCAGCCAAACCTGGGAACCCTCGTACTCCTCTCCGCGCGGGCTTCCACTGCCGCGTCTTCCCCGGCTCCGCGTCGTCCCCTTCCTAAGCCACGCCATCGTCCACCGCCGTGGTGCTCTCGGCGCGGCGTGGTCAACGTGGTCAAGGAACGACTTCCATCGGACGTGGACTGTACGTGGAGAGGCTGACAGCTGGGTCCACGGCCGCAGCAAGGAAGTGCCTCCTTATTACACGGAAGATAATGATTCCTCCACCTGACAGCTGGGACCCACTGGACAGGCCACTATATTTCGCAAAAAAAAGTTTCCCCCTGACTGCTGGGACCCACCAGCTACATCTTCGCACGCAAGGAAGTGCGTCCGGGCAAAAAAAACGATTTTCCCCCCTGACTACTAGGACCCACCAGCTACACCTTCGCACGCAAGGAAGTGCATCCGGGCAAAAAAATGATTTGCCCCCCTGACTACTGGGACCCACCAGCTACATCTTTGCACGCAAGGAAGTGCGTCTGAAAAAAAAGGATTCGCCCCCTGACTGTTGGGACCCACCAGCTACATCTTCGCATGCAAGGAAGTGCCCCCCTGACTGCTAGGACCCACCAGCTACATTTTTTGCACGCAAGGAAGTGCCTGACAGTCGGGACCCACCTGGTCGAAGTGTACGTAGCGTTGTCATTCTGGTCGCGAACGTGTACGTACATACTGGTGGATGTAGAGGCGCGCACGTGTCGTAGTAGAGGCGCACACGTGTCTTAGTAGAGGCGCGCATGTAGCATGTACACGTACGTACAACGGCCAGGGTGCAAGAAAGAAAATACGGCCATGTACATACATATGGGTGGGGTCTCGAACGCCTACTCGCACATATGTACGGCCAGGGCTCGTGTACATGGCTGGGTCGGAACGGAGAAACAACGTCGTCGTCGTGTTCATGGGGAGCCAACGAATGCGTCGTGTTCATGGGGAGGCAATGGAATGCGTCGTGTTCATCGGGAGGCAACGGAACGCGTGCGAGCCAACCGGCTGGGTCGGAACGGAATGCGTCGTCATGTTCATCGGGAGGGCTTGGAAGGAACATGCGTTGGAAACGAGGCCTGGCGTACCGCAGAACGGAGGAAACGGCCTTGTGTTCGACCGGCCACGTTCGAACCGGCATCCTGTTCATCGGGAGGGGTCTGGCGTACCGCAAAACGGAGGAAACGGACCTCCTACGATCGAAACGGGGGTCCTGTTGATCGAGAGGGGTGTGGCATACCGCAAAACGGACGAAACGGACTTGTGTTGGAGCACTACAGTCGAAACGGGGGTCCTGTTGATCGGGAGGGGTGTGGCGTACCGCAAAACGGACAAAACGGACTTGTGTTGGAGCGCTACGGTCGAAACGGGGGTCCTGTTCATCGGGAGGGGTGTGGCGTACCGCAAAACGGGACTCCACGGGATACTGTTCGTCTCCACCGTCGACCTCCTCCAGCCTCCAGGGGCTACCGTCGACCTCCTCCAGCCTCCACGGGCTCCTGTTCATCCAACCTCCACCGCGCGCTACTCCACAGGCTACTGTTCAACCACCACTCCACGGGCACCCCTTCACCGTCTACTGTTCATCCATCCCTCCACGGGGTCGTCCTATTCATCCAGAGGCAACGCCACGGGGTCCTGCATCCACCCCCACCGCTCACTGTTCATCCAATCGATCGGCCTCAGTTAGCAGCAGTAGCGAAGGAATCGCTCGATCGGGTTCAGTTAACAGCCATCGATCGATCGCTCAGGTTCAGTAACGCGTAGCCTCCAGTGCAATCGCTCGGGTTCAGTTAGAGCCCAATGCCTCGCTCGGGTTCAGTTACAGCCAACGCCTCACACACATGCACGTATGTGTACGAGAGAAATGTGCATCGCTCGGCCCCCGACCACCCACCATAACCGGGAACTCCCCAAAAATTTCCTCGCCCTCGCTTCTACCACGGTTTTTTCTGTCATGGACGTCCCAAAGAATGTCATGTAGCTGCGTCTCCGGCCCGCCCAGGACGAAAATCCCATTTTCTGTCATGATTTTTTGTCATAGAAGTAGGATCCCACCACATCTATGATGATACCGGGTTTGTCACAATTATCGTCATAGAAGTAGGATCCCACCACATCTATGTATGACAGGAAAAAAAATTGTTCGGCCCAAAATGTCACGGATGTGTGTTTTTTTGTAGTGAAAGCTGACACGTGGCAGCTACTGTGCAACCTGGGGTGCACTGGGCTGGCCTATTTGGCAGCTTTGCATCTTTGTCGTCTGCCAACTGACGGCAAAGCACGTCATTAACCCGTTAACGGGCCTAAGCTGCCATGTGCGCCATCCAGGCTCTTTGTCGTCTACCAGCGAACGACAAAGGCCTTTGCATCTTTGTCGTTCGCCAGCAGACGACAAAGACGGCTTTGTCGTAGCCTATTCAAATGGACCCGTCGTCGTCTGCTGGCTAACGGCAAAGGTCTTTGTCGTCAGCCTGGCATGCCTTTGCCGTCATCCATGGCTGACGGCAAAGTGCCTGATTCCCGTATTGTCTGTCACATAATATAAGAACGTTTTTGACACTAGTGTAGTGTCCAAAACGCTCTTATATTATGGGATGGAGGGAGTAACTTTCATTCATGTTTAAAATACTGTTTGCATTTGTTTTGCATTAATGACATGTTAAACTGGTTTAATTTATAACTAAATAACCGTAGCTCTGAATTAAATAAACTTTATATGTAAATAGTCTAGAAAAATGCATAGATTAACATGATGTACTATATTTTGCTATTGAACAACATTAAAATTGTGTTTTAGGCAGAACAGTACCAATTCCAAAATATGCACATGGGGATTTTTCGGAATTGTTGTTTGTTGTTCCGGCCTCATTTAAACTTGCCTAGATAAATAGTTCGAATGTGGTGTTTTGCCAATATGCAACTCGTTGCATATTGAGCTCCACTTAATCTGTAGTATTGTTTGTTGCACTTTGCCATGCCATGACTCATTAAACTGGACATGCATCATACTTGATGTGCATCATGCCCTGTTTATGTAATGTTTGTTTACCATGTCCTTTGCTTCTTTCCGGTTGTGCTTCTTCTTGATTTGGTTCGTCTTCTTCATGGACTCGATCTTCCTCCTAGTGGGATTTCATGCAACATGACCGTTACCCTAGATATCACTACTATCTTTGCTTGCTAGTTGTTCGTTTCTATCGCTATGTCGCACTACCTACCACTTATTTTTATAGCCTCCTGAATTGCCATGAAAAGCCTCTAACCCACCTTCTTAGCAAACCGTTGATTGGCTATGTTAGCACTTGTTCAACCCGTCTTATAGCGTTGCTAGTTGCAGGTGCAGTGCAGGTTGTTTCATGTTGGGACATTGATATCTTGGGATATCACAATATCTCTTATTTAATTAATGCATCTATATACTTGGTGAAGGGTGGAAGACTTGGCCTTTTGCTTGGTGTTCTGTTCCAATCTTGTTGCCTTAGTTTCTGTCATACCGGTGTTATGTTCCTTGATTTTGTGTTCCTAACATGATCGGGGTTTATGGTCCCCCTTGACAGTTCGCTTTGAATAAAACTCTTACAGCAAGGCCCAACTTTGGTTTTAATATTTGCCTAATAACAACTAAAATTTGCATTGGGAGCAATTAACCCGAGGATTCTTAATCAACAAACCCGGGTCAGTGCTCCTCATGAGTGTTGGTCCAAACTGGGCGATGTCCGACGCCCCCCAGGGTTTCATCCAACCTGATGTCTGGCCCATCTAGTGTGCCCTGAGAACGAGATACGCGCGTCTCTTATCAGGATTTATCAGTACATCGGGCGGTCTTGCTAGTTTTGTTTTACCATTGTCAAAATGTCGGATCCTGCTCTTCTGTATGATGATTGCCTTGTATTGATGTATTCATGTTGTATCTTGTGGCGAGTATAAGCCTGTATGTTGTATTCTCATCTATTCGGTACTTGGTATGTTGTAATGATATCCACCTTGCTATGCGCTCGAAATGTAGTCGTGCCCCAATCATGAATTCATCATGTGATTGGGATAAAATTGCATCTTGTGCGCGATACTAGTTTCAAGTACTTCATCAGTTTTAGTGATCTCATCAGTTTTAGTAATTTCATTTTCTTTAACACTAGCAATTTGTTTATCAAGAAAATCACCTAGTGGCACACCATCATCAAGCAAGGTACCAACATCATCACGAGTAGTATTTATATAAGTAGCTTCATCAATAACTTGCGACATATCAGGATTAATTGCATGTGGTGGTGTTGCAAGTCTACTCAAAACAAAAGGTGAATTAAGTGCAGAGTGTGATGGCAGTTCCTTACCTCCCCTCGTCCTAGAGGGAACGATCTTGGTCTTTGTATCCTTCAGATTCTTCATCTTTCCCAGTAATAAAGAGGCTATTGCTTCTGCGTGCTCACCATCATCGTGATTTTTGCAAAAAAGCACTTGTGTTTTTGGGTAATTGAACCCACAGTCCAGTAAATAAGTTAAAAACATTTCTCAGGGAGAATCCCGGCCCGTCGACACACAGATCGGGCCCTAGTAAATCCATCCATGCTCGATCCACACTAGTATGCCGCTGCTTCCCCGAGCTCCCCCTCTAGCTCCCTCATGTGTCAGACCATGCCGACCTGACCTCCTCCACCTCGCCTTGCCGCCAGCGACCGGACCCTCGCCGAACCAGCAGATGAGCAGTGCATCTCTATCTCTCTCTCCATTCCTTCTTCTTCTCTCTTCCTCACATTTCCCTATCTTCAAGATGCCAGGAGCTCCACAGCCGCCGCCACGAGTCGTATGTGCTCAGATCTGGCGAGATCCGGCCACGGGCAACACATCCCGGCCACTCCTGCGCTAGAACTGCAGCGCCCCTTGCTGTCCCCGTTGAAATTTCCCTCCAGCGCCGCCGCAAGCCACCTTTTTCTGCCTCTGCCTGCTGGAAGACAAGGCCTTGTTGGATGGAAGGGAGAGTAAGAGAGACAGGACGGGCATGAGATGACAAGTTTAGTTGGATGTGCGCGTGTGGTTGTTGCTGCTGTTCATGTGTGCGTGGTATCCGCTGTGTATCACTATGTGCTTGCTGCCGCTGATTAGCGTGTGTGTGCAGTTTCTGCTCTCTTGTCTGTTAGAACTGCCATGCACTTCTTTTTCTTGTGCTGAACAATTCATGATCACCACACTACTAAATTCTTTATTGAACAGAAGCCACGTGAACTTAGTTTGAGCTCTCATGTTGTTAAATGAAGCATGATTTTCAGTAAGCTGAACAATAATTCTGATTTCCTAACTTCACAGGAAATTTTCAGTTCTGGTTGTATTCTTCCAATCAGTTTTCTTACACTACTATATAATCTACACGCTTATATATCAACTGATTATAGAATCTTGATTATTTTTGTAATGACTCTTTCCTTTCTCGGATTGCTGGTCCATGGTCTTCCTACAGATTTCAATGCTGACTTGAATCCTGTTAGGAGTTGATCAAGATAATCGGTTGTGTTGTGATGCAATCACCAATTAATTTGAGATAGAACAGTGTGGAATCAGAAGTAACAAGATGTGACCATTAAGTTTCAGAGATGGCAAGAGAATGGGATATGTAGTGCTCTACATGCACCAATAATGCATTCACTTTTCACGCTTCTATAGTTGGCTCAAATGTGGTTATCGAAGAAGGAAAAGTTCTTGAGAAGGACTCTAATTGATATGGACCACAAGACTTCAAATGTCGCTCCCTATTGTATATTGACGTTGACATTGGACTTGCTATCCTGTAAGAGGGAGATTGGGATCATTGTTCATCTAGAGGAGTTAGTGCCAAATCAGAATACTGGGATGTTAATGATTGTAGGTGATCTTTTTCTCTTCCATCCCTAAATTGTCTTTAGTATATGTCCATATAAAGAAAATTGCAGTGTTCCAACTATTGAATCAAAATTGTTAAATCAATTTTTTAGCTATATTATAGTTTGAGCAGAGGGCTTCTTACAAATTTTACTACTACTAATTTCCTCTTCTACTAGATTCATTTGTCACATGAGTTTTTAGAGCAGGGTACTTGGTAAATGAGTTAGATCACTTTTCTATCTGAGAGTCAATTTTTATGTGTGTTAGATGGATTAACAAGTAACGAAGATGACGCCAAGCAGAACTAAAACCTGCCCATGGATTAACTTCAGTCCCTCAATCCAATCAACAACATTGGGGAGAGAGACGGAGGGGCGGCCAGCGACCAGTGAGCGCACGAGAGGCGCAAGAGGCAACGGGAAGTCGGTGGAGACTGAGTGGTGAGCGCCGGTGGCAATCTCAAGCGGTTGGCACCGGCAGCGAGCGGACAGGGCGAGTAGGTGCCACGATTGCATCAAAATTGGTATCTCTTCTGATACGTACATGAGCCAATGAATGAGCAACACCCAGGTGGCCCGTTCTAACAATGCAGGCAAGTGATCAATTATCCCTTAATGTTTGCTCTCCCCC
>NC_057810.1:273268101-273368962 GCF_018294505.1 Triticum aestivum
TTTGGGGCTACGACGCTTATGTGAAAAAGTTTCAGGCTGATAAGCTAGAACCCAAAGCGGATAAATGCATCTTCATAGGACACCCAAAACAGTTAGGTATACCTCCTGTCTCAGATCCAAAAGCAATAAAGGATTGTTTCTTGAATCAGGTCCTTTCTCGAGGAAAGGTTTCTCTCGAAAGAATTGAGTGGGAGGATGGTGGAGACTTGATGAGGTTATTGAACCATCACTTCAACCAGTGTGTAGCAGGGCACAGGAAGTTGTTCCCGTGGCACCTACACCAATTGAAGTGGAAGCTTATGATAGTGATCATGAAACTTCAGATCAAGTCACTCCCAAACCTCGTAGGATGACAAGGATGCGTACTACTTGAGAGTGGTACGTAATCCTGTCTTGGAAGTCATGTTGCTAGACAACAATGAGCCTACGAGCTATGGAGAAGCGATGGTGGGCCCGGATTATGATAAATGGCTTGAGGCTATAAAATCCGAGAGAGGATCCATGTATGAAAACAAAGTGAAGACTTTGGCAGAACGGCCCGATGGTCGTAAGGCAAATGAGTACGGATGGATTTTAAAAGGAAGATAGACAATGATGGTAAGAATTACCATTAAGAAAGCTTGACTTGTCGTTAAGATGTTTTCCGACAAGTTCAAGGAGTTGACTACGATAAGATTTTCTCACTCGTAGCGATGCTAAGAGTCTGTTGGAATTATATTAGCGATTACTGCATTATTTATGAAATCTTGCAGATAGGATGTCAAAACATTGTTTCCTCGACGATTTTCTTGAGGAAAGGTTGTATGTGATACAACCGGAAGGTTTTGTCAATCCCGAAAGATGCTAATAAGTATGCAAAGCTCCAGCAATCCTTCTAAGGACTGGAGTGAGCATCTCGGAGTTGGAATGTATGCTTTGATGATGATCAAAGATTTTGGGTTTGTACAAAGTTTATGAGAAACTTGTATTTCCAATGAAGTGAGTGGGAGCACTATAGAATTTCTGATGAGTATATGTTGTTGACATATTGTTGATCAGAAATGACGTAGAATTTCTGGAAAGCATATAGGGTTATTTTGAAAGTGTTTTTCAATGGAAAGCCTGGATTAAGCTACTTGAACATTGAGCATCAAGATCTATAAGGATAGATCAAAATGCTTAATAATACTTTCAAATGAGCACATACCTTGACATGATCTTGAAGGTGTTCAAGATGGACCAGTCAAAGAAGGAGTTCTTGCCTGAGTTGTAAGGTACGAAGTTAAGACTTAAAGCTCGACCTCGGCAGAATAGAGAGAAAGGACGAAGGTCGTCCCCTATGCTTAAGACATAGGCTCTACAGTATGCCATGCTGAGTACCGCACCTGAAGTGTGCCTTGCCATGAGTCAGTCAAGGGGTACAAGAGTGATCCAAAAATGGATCATAGGACAGCGGTCAAAGTTATCCTTAGTAATTAGTAGACTAAGGAATTTTTCTCGATTATGGAGGTGGTAAAAGAGTTCGTCGTAAAGGGTTACGTCGATGCAAGCTTGACACCTATCCGGATAGCTCTGAGTAGAGATACCGGATACATATAATGGAGCAACAATTTAGAATAGCTCCAAGTAGAATAGTTATTTGGATTAGCTCCAAATAGAGCGTGGTAGCTACATCTAGGAGATGACATAGAGATTTGTAAAACACACACGGATCTAAAAGGTTCGGACCCGTTGACTAAAACCTCTCTCACAAGCAACATGATCAAACCTAAAACTCATTGAGTATTAATCACATAGTGATGTGAACTAGACTACTGATTCTAGTAAACTCTTGGGTGTTAGTCACATGGCGATGTGACCTGTGAGTGTTAATCACATGGCGATGTGAACTAGATTATTGACTCTAGTGCAAGTGGGAGACTGTTGGAAATATGCCCTAGAGGCAATAATAAAAGTATTATTATTATATTTCCTTGTTCATGATAATTGTCTTTTATTCATGCTATAACTGTATTATCCGGAAATCGTAATACACGTGTGAATACATAGACCACAATATGTCCCTAGTGAGCCTCTAGTTGACTAGCTCGTTGTGATCAACAGATAGTCATGGTTTCCTGGCTATGGACATTGGATGTCGTTGATAACGGGATCACATCATTAGGAGAATGATGTGATGGACAAGACCCAATCCTAAGACTAGCACAAAAGATCGTGTAGTTCATTTGCTAGAGCTTTGCCAATGTCAAGTATCTCTTCCTTCGACCATGAGAGCGTGTAACTCCTGGATACCGTAGGAGTGCTTTGGGTGTATCAAACGTCACAACGTAACTGGGTGACTATAAAGGTGCACTACAGGTATCTCCGAAAGTATCTATTGTTTTATGCGGATCGAGACTGGGATTTGTCACTCCGTGTAAACAGAGAGGTATCTCTGGGCCCACTCGGTAGGACATCATCATATGCGCAATGTGACCAAGGAGTTGATCACGGGATGATGTGTTACGGAACGAGTAAAGTGACTTGCCGGTAACGAGATTGAACAAGGTATTGGATACCGACGATCGAATCTCGGGCAAGTAACATACCGATAGACAAAGGGAATTGAATACGGGATTGATTAAGTCCTTGACATCGTGGTTCATCCGATGAGATCATCATGGAACATGTGGGAGCCATCATGGGTATCCAGATCCCGCTGTTGGTTATTGACCGGAGAACGTCTCGGTCATGTCTGCATGTCTCCCGAACCCGTAGAGTCTACACACTTAAGGTTCGATGACGCTAGGGTTATAAAGGAAGTTTGTATGTGGTTACCGAATGTTGTTCGGAGTCCCGGATGAGATCCCGGACGTCACGAGGAGTTCCGGAATGGTCCGGAGGTAAAGATTTATATATGGGAAGTCCTATTTTGGCCACCGGAAAATGTTCGGGATTTTTCGGTATTGTACCGGGAAGGTTCTAGAAGGTTCCGGAGTGGGGCCCACCTGCATGGGGGGGCCCACATGAACGTGGGTAGTGGGGGCAAGGACCCACACCCCTGGTCAAGGCGCACCAAGATCCCCCCTTAGAAGGAATAAGATCATATCCCGAAGGGATAAGATCAAGATCCCTAAAAAGGGGGGATAACAATCGGTGGGGAAGGAAATGATGGGATTTCTTTCCTCCCACCTTGGCCAATGCCCCAATGGACTTGGAGGACAAGAAACCAGCCCCTCCATCCCTATATATAGTGGGGAGACGCATGGGAGCTCAACACACGAAGTTCTGGCGCAGCCCTTCCCCTCTCCCAAGTCCTCCTCCTCTCCCGCGGTGCTTGGCGAAGCCCTGCGGGATTGCCACGCTCCTCCACCACCACCACGCCGTTGTGCTGCTGTTGGATGGAGTCTTCCTCAACCTCTCCCTCTCTCCTTGCTGGATCAAGGCGTGGGAGACGTCATCGGGCTGTACGTGTGTTGAACGTGGAGGTGCCGTGCGTTCGGCACTTGATCATTGGTGATTTGAATCACGACGAGAACGACTCCTTCAACCCCGTTCACTTGAACGCTTCCGCTTAGCGATCTACAAGGGTATGTAGATGCACTCTCCTTCTACTCGTAGCTGGTTTCTCCATAGATAGATCTTGGTGACACGTAGGAAAATTTTGAATTTCTGCTACGTTCCCCAACATTTTGATGGTACCCTATTAAGTGTGAAAGCTACAGTTTCTAGAGAGTATTCCCAGAATGACAAGGGTAAATCCGATTTGCTCATCATTGACCGGACCATGTCCAACAAGGTCCTATTCCTCCGTTCCGACACACCGTTTCTATCTGGCGTACCTGGAGGTGTGAGCCGAGGTACTATACCCCGGCTTTTCAGATGATCATCAAACTCCTGGCTCATGTACTCACCTCCATGATCAGATCATAGAAGTTTTATAGTCTTGCCGAGCTAATTCCCAACCTCGTTCTGAAACTCTCTGAACTTTTCAAAAGTCTCCGACTTGTGCCTCATCAAATAGATATATCCATATCTATTCAAGTCGTCGGTAAAAGTCACGAGTACTGATAGCTACCTCTGGCAGTTGTGCTCATTGGACCACACACATCACTATGTACAAGTTCCAACAGCTCAGACGCCCTCTCGCAACTCTTTGCGAAAGGATACTTAGTCATCTTGCCGAGCAAGCATGATTCGCATGTCTCGAATGACTCAAAGTTGGACGAATTTAGGAGCCCATAATCATGGAGCTTGTTCATGCGTTTCAGACTAATGTGTCCAAGCCGGCAATGGCAGAAGTATGTCGGATTTATCTCATTAGGCTTATGCCTCTTGACATTCACGTTATAGACCGGTTCCTGTTCTAGATTCAATATAAATAGCCCATCAACAATGGATGCATAGCCGTGGAACATACCATTCAAAAATATCAAAGAACCATTGTCCTTTAAATTGAATTCATAACCTTGACTCATCAAACATGAGGCAGAAATAATGTTCCGACTAAGTGCAGGAATGTAATAACAATTATTCAATTCCATAATGAATCTAGAAGGAACCTGGAGCTGCATCGTGCTGACCTCCAACGCAGCAACTCTTGCTTTGTTGCCGACCCTGATGTCAATCTCCCCTTGTGCCACATGCCTAGTTCTTACCAGCCCCTGCATCGAGTTGCAAATATGAACAACCGATCCGGTATCAAATACCCAAGAGCTACTAGGTATGTCAGCAAGGTAAATGTCTATAACATATGCAACAAGTGTACCTTTGCCTGAAGCAGCATTCCCGGCCTTCTTGCCATGCTCTGCAAGCCACTTGCCACAATTCCTCTTCCAATGACCGGTCTCCTTGCAGTGATAGCAAATGGTCTTCGAGTCCGGTCCAAACTTCGGCGCAGCGACGGAGGTTACCGTCTCCATGCCCTTTGCCTTAGCCTTTTTCTTGGACCAACTCTTCTTGAACTTAGCCGATTTCTGCACCATCAACATTTGATGCGTGCCTTTCTTAATATCCTGTTCTACCACTTTGAGCATCCCATGCAATTCAGTGAGCTTCTTATCCATGCCATGCATATGATAGTTCGAGATGAACGTCCCATAGCTAGGCGGAAGAGAACCCAGAACTGCATCTGTAGCCAGCCCATCCAAGAGCGGGAAGCCCAACCGATCCAAAGCTTGCACATATCCGATCATCTTCATCACATGTGGGCTCAGTGGATCACCTTCCTTCAGTTTGCAATCCATCAAGGATCGCCAGATGTTGAACCTTTCGGTCCTAGCCTGTGTCTGAAACATGCTCTTGAGACTCTCGATCATATCGTAAGCCTCAACATTTTCGAAATGCTATTGCAAATCGAGCTCCATACAAGCCAGCATAAGACAGCTGATCTCCGTTGATTCATCAATGAGTTTCTGGTAGGCATTCTTAGTTGTGGCATTAGCATTATTGGCAGGTTCTTCTGGAAGTGGATCCTCTAGAACATGTTCCTTTTTATCATGCTAGAGAACAATTCTCAAATTTCTATACCAGGTGGTAAAGTTTGTTCCATTCAGTTTATCCTTTTCCAGAACTGATTTTAATGCAAAGTTGGGTTGAGCGGGTGGTGCCATTGATCTACAACAGAAAAAGTGCAATCACTAAGCAATGTGTTTATGTAGAGTAATTCAAGCCTAAACGGAAATACTCCCACTGAAGTCAGCATCCCTCCGCAAACCCTCAGTGATTCAGGATCCGACTAGCGCATGCAACTAGTGAGATTTAGTATCACTACTGGCCAACATACCTATCCGGTAAGCAACTTCTTGCTAATCGTATCTCTATACGACTCCTGTCGGCCAGGAAGGTATCTCATACCCCGGCTCCCAACCTTCTTATTTGCTCACTTCATCAAACCATATGCTTTGATCACTACTAGGGGTCCCAACCCCTGGGGATAGGGTAATACATCTAAGAAATTATTCCATCGAACGTACTCCCCCTGGATGCGGGAATAGCAACATGAACTAGATGTCCTGTCCAAGCCAAAGAACTTACCCCGAAAAGTCCTAACAAATGATGATCGAGACGGGATTCTGCATTTTTGAACCATGAAAGGCTTGGTTTCCATTTGGGTTGTAGATGTAACCAACCCGCTATTAAGGACAACGTAGAAAGAAATAATAGAAAAAGAGCTCCAGTATAAAGATCCTCATTGGTGCGTAATCCTATTGTATACCACCACTGATAAACTCCAGAATAAGCAATATTTACTGGACCAGCAACACCTCCTCGAGTAAAGGCTTCCACAGCGGGTTGACCAAAATGAGGATCCCAAATTGCATGAGCAATAGGTCTTACGTGTAAAGGATCATGTATCCATGATTCAAAATTTCCTTGCCAAGCTACATGAAACAGATTTTCGGATGTCCATAGATAGATTATTGCTAATTGCCCAAAGTGAGAACCAAAAATGTTCTGATAAAGACGTTCTTCAGTAATATCATCATGACTTTCGAAATCATGTGCGGTAGCAATACCAAACCAAATACGACGAGTAGTGGGGTCCTGAGCTAAGCCTTGGCTAAACCTGGGAAATCTTAATTCCATAATGCCTTTAAAATCCTCCAAGCCACTATCCTACTGCAATAATTCTCGCTAAGAAGAATGCCCATGGCGTGGCAATTCCACCCAGAAGGTAATGGGTTACTCCTACAGTGCGTCCTTGTATAATGCTCAAGGCTCTAGGTTGAGTAGCAGGAGCAACTTTTAATTTTTTATGAGCCCAAATGATAGATTCAATGAGTTCTTGCCAATAACCACGACCGCTGAATAAAAACATTAAACTGAAGGACCAGACAAAATGAGCACCTAAGAAAAAAAGACCATATGCAGATAATGAAGAACCATAAGACTGAATGACTTGCAATGCCTGTGCCCACAAGAAATCTCGATGCCACCCATTAATCGTAATGGAATTCTGTGCAAAGTTCCCCCCTGTAATATGAGTTACCACCCCTTGATCACTTATAGTACCCCAAACATCCGACTGCATTTTCCAACTGAAATGGAAAATGACTACCGAAATTGCATTGTACATCGAGAATAAACCTAAGAAAACATGATCCCAGGCGGATACTTGACATGTTCCCCCTCGGCCAGGCCCATCGCAAGGAAAGCGAAAACCTAGATTTGCTTTATCGGGTATCAAACGGGAACTTCGAGCAAATAAAACACCTTTCAAAAGTATTAATACAGTCACATGTATGGTAAATGCATGAATGTGATGGACTAAAAAATCTGCGGTTCCTAATGGAATAGGTAACAAAGCCACTTTGCCACCTACTGCTACTATCTTGTCGCCTCCCCACGTTAAGCTAGTACTTGTTGTTGCACCAGGAGCTGTTACGCCAGGCGCAGTAGCATGGATATTTTGTACCCATTGAGCAAAGATAGGTTGTAATTGTATGGTAGTAACCGAAAACATATCTTGTGGACGGCCTAAAGTACTCATGGTATCATTATGAATGTACAAGCCAAAACTGTGAAAACCTAGAAATATACATACCCAGTTAAGGTGGGATATGATTGCATCGCGGTGTCTAAGGACGCGATCTAATAGATCATTGTATCGAGTAGTTGGATCATAGTCTCTTACCATAAAAATTGCTGCATGTGCAGCAGCACCGACTATTAGAAATCCGCCAATCCACATGTGGTGTGTGAACAAGGAAAGTTGTGTACCATAGTCAGTAGCTAGGCATGGATAGGGAGGCATATAATACATATGATGAGCTACAACAATGGTTGTAGAGCCTAGCATAGCTAGGTTAAGAGATAATTGAGCATGCCATGATGTTGTTAAGATTTCATAAAGACCCTTATGGCCTTGTCCTGTAAATGGGCCCTTGTGAGCCTCCAAAATATATTTAAGTCCATGGCCAATACCCCAATTGGTCCTATACATATGACCTGCGATTAGGAAAAGAATAGCAATAGCTAAATGATGGTGCGCAATATCGGTCAGCCAGAGACCACCGGTTACTGGATCTAGTCCTCCACGAAAAGTCAGAAATTCTGCGTATTTGGACCAATTTAAAGTGAAAAAAGGGGTTGCTCCTTCGGCAAAACTAGGATAAAGTTGAGCCAAAAGGTCCCGATTCAAGATAAATTCATGAGGAAGTGGTATCTCTTTAGGATCCACCCCAGCGTCAAGAAATTGGTTAATTGGTAAAGATACATGAATTTGGTGCCCCGCCCAAGAAAGAGACCCAAGTCCTAATAATCCCGCTAAGTGGTGATTCAACATGGATTCTACATCTTGGAACCAGTCCAATTTGGGAGAGGCTTTGTGATAATGGAACCAACCAGCAAAAAGCATTAATGCTACAAAAATCAATGCAACAATTGCAGTACAATAGAGTTGTAATTCACTAGTTATTCCAGATGCTCGCCAAAGCTGAAAAAAGCCAGAGGTTATTTGGATTCCTCGGAAACCCCCGCCTACATCACCATTCAATATTTCTTGCCCTACTATAGGCCAAACTACCTGAGCACTGGGTCCAGTGTGAGTAGGATCACTTAGCCATGCTTCATAATTGAAAAAACGGGCGCCATGAAAGTACATGTCACTCAACCAAAGAAAGATAATGGAAAGTTGCCCGAAATGAGCACTAAAGACTTTTGAGAAATCTCCTCCAAATCACTAGTATGACTATCGAAATCGTGAGCATCAACATGTAGGTTCCAGATCCAATTGGTAGTATCAGGGCCCTTAGCTAGTGTTCTTGAGAAATGGCCGGGTCTGGCCCATTCCTCAAAAGATGTTTTTACAGGATCCCTATCCACAACAATTTTTTACTTCTGGTTCCGGTGAACGAATAATCATTAAGTACTCCTCTTTCCGTCAAATGATAACGCTATCTTATTTGCTCAATTCCGATAGACCGTTTGAAAATTGAGTCCAAAATATGATTCATGTTTTCGGTTTTGAAAAAAAATGTTTTTTTTTTCAAAACTGCTCTTAAACCATAATGATTTCGCAAAAATGTTCAATATACTTGAAATATAGTTGTCAAGAGCTTTCCAACGATATATTACACGCCCCGTTTCGATAAAACAATTGCAAAAAAAATTTGAACTAAAGAAGATGATCTGTTAAACAGAACTGAAAGCATCAGTTCAACCGCTCGAAAATTATCAGTACAACCTTCTGAAACCGTCAGTTCAAGTAGGGTAACAGAATAATATTCTGTTTCGCGAAACAAAATAGCCTAGATGTGTGTGTATATATATATAGGGTGGGTCTATTATGATAACACCCCTTAAGACCTTATTCTGCACACCCGAACCTTATTCTGCTAACACCTCCGCCTCATCCCGCAGCTACAAACTAACCACGCGAAAACACACGACCGAACTGCATGAAAAAAACCACCCACCATACCCTATCTTCTCACGACCTCCCACCTCATCCCCCTCCATCCACTCCGCTCGACCTCCACCTCCCACCACTCCGCCGCACCACCTCCCTCCCCGTGATGCCGCACCACCTCCCTCCCCCACTTCGCCGGACCCTCTCCCTTCCCGCAGCGCCGGACCCCCTCCCTCCCTACGGCGCCGCACCACCTCCCTCCCCCACGGCGCCACACCGCCTCCCACGCGCGACATCCCACTGTGTCGCGACCTCCCTGTGCCGTCGGACCACCTTCCCCCGTGTCGCCGGACCACCTCCCTGCCCGCACTGCCGCACCACCTAGCCACCATCTTCGTCCGCGCCGCCGCCCCACCTCCTTCCCCGTGCCACCGTGGCGCCATCCCGACGACCTCCCACTGGCGCAGCCCCGACCCCTTCTCCCCTACTTCCTTCCTCGCCGGTCCGGCCCACCAACGAAGAAGCAGAGCCACGACCACCAAGGTGTTCTTCCCTCCAAGTTCCACCCGGCTGCGCCATGGCCATGCCACGTGCGTCACCGGCACCACAACAACGCCGCCGCCCAGCAGCCGCCTCCATGGCCAAGGTGGATCCACTTTCTTCCCCATTAGTTCGTCCTCCCGCACTCCCTATCCAGTTTCCTCCTGCTCGTCATGTTCAGAGATTCAGCGCTCGGGGCTGTCTCTTCTTCCACCGACGAGGATTCAGGTAGAGCTGCCTTGTCCCTTGTGGGCGTGACGCTGACGCCCTCCATGCTCGCCACCAAAGCCTCCTTCCTTCACACATCCGGTCACCCCCTCTACCCCCAATCCAACACAGGGTAGGACGAGCCCCGGCTGCCACGCTCCCCTGTCCTCCGACCTCTCTCCGCCGCTGTTTTTGACTGGATGCCTATCACACCTAGAGCTGAGCTACTGTGGCTTCCGGCTCTGGTGTGTGGCCACATTGCCGATGAATAGCATGCTCCCCATTCCTCCGCTCAGGGATGAGCAATGCAAGGTCATCGCTGGAGCAGCCCGCTTACCTCCTCTCTGGCGAACCACTGCATCCTTGCCAGCAGTTTGCTATGTTTCTCTCTTCAGTTCTTTGTGTATGAAAAATGGACTAACTTTTCTTTTGTAGTTTGACCTTTGGTGTTTCAGATTTTTGCTGTGCTCCCGGATGTGCAGTGCAGTGCACTCGGATCCCGCGGGCAGTGCGCCGTGCGCCCTGGTGTGGTTCATGCACGGCCACCGCCAAAAAAATTGTAGTTTATGCACCTTGTTGACACTTTGCTTGTGCTTTTTGTGTGCAGGTCGCATGCATGCCGAGTCGAGCTGAATGTGTTGTGTTGGACGAGATGCTACTAGGTTGGTGCCGATGTGGTACGGTTGGTGCCGCCGTGCAGCTCATTGGTGGCTTATGTGTGGTTCGGCAGCTCTTTGGGGTTCACTTTTTTGGGGTTCTTTGGGGTTCACTTTTTTGTTGGAAAACAACAAAAGTAATGCAGTGCACTTCGGTATAGGTCACGACTCACTTGTACTCATCTTTGTGGTCCACTATCATTTGTGCTCTATGTGAAGTGCAAAAATAATAGGGAAGCAAAAACAGAGTAATGAGGTTCACTTTGAAGAGTGTTGAGGTTCGCTTGTGCTCTATGTGAAGTGCAAAAATGTTAGCGAAGCAAAAACAGTAATGTGGTTCACTTTTGATAGTGTTGTGATTCACTTTCGCTCAATGTTAAGTGCAAAAAAATGCTAAAAGAAATCAAAAAATAATGCGGTCCACTTAAACTTATGTCGAGGTTCACTTTTTTTCCAATGTGCACTCCACTCGCCTCATATCACAAAAAAAAGTAACAAAAAAAACTCATGCAATACTCTATAGGACATTGCAGTGTGGTTTTCTTTCTGATGTAGTGCGGTAAAAATATGCTAAAAGAAATGAAAAAATAATTCGGTCCACTTAAACTTATGTCGAGGTTCACTTTTTCTTCGGTGTGCACTGTACTCGCCTCATATCACAAAAAACAGTAACAGAAAAACTCATGCAATAATAAAAGAAACCATGCAGTTCTCTTACCCGTGTGATGCAGTGCGATTTTTCGTCCGTTGCAGTGCGGTTTTCAGTCAGATGAAGTACCCATGTCGATTTGGGTGTCGCGAAAAACAGAGTGTCCGCATTTCGGTAAATTCAAAATTCCTCTTAAACCATAAAGAATTAGAGTGTTCTACATGAAAGAGTTGCGTATCGTCGATATCTTTCCAACAGCGTATCGTTTGAATCATTCCGACCAGCGGTTTGCAAAAATTTCGCCAAAAACGGCCGCTGCCACTCGTCGTCCGCCGCACGATTTTCAAAATTAACTTAAAACCGTAAGGAATTTCAAAACTATTTCAACATATTAAAGTTGCGCCTCGTTTGTAGCTTTCCAACGGCGTATCATACGCCACGTTTCGACAAACGGTTCAAAAACTGGAGCGAAAACAGTACCGAAAATTTGAAAAAATTTGAAAAACAGAATTCCGTGATTTAGTAAATTTGAAACTGCTCTTAAACTGTAAGGAATTAGAGAAAAACTAATATATGAAAAAGATGCGCCTCGATGATATCTATCCAATGGCGTATCATTTGCTTCATTCTGACGAGCGGTTTAGAAGAAATCGCAAAAAAACGCTCGCTGCCACTCGTCATCCGCCGCACCATTTTCAAAACTGCTCTTAAACCGTGTGGAATGTCGAAAAGTGTTCAACATGTCGAAGTGGCGCCTAATCCATAGCTTTTCAACGGTATATTACACGCCTCATTCCGATAAACGGTTAAAAAATTAGAGCGAAAACAGTATCGAAAAAATAACGCGTGCAGTTTTTTTTGACGAGAAGTTTACTCGTGTGAGTACTGCAGCTTACTTGGTTCAAAGAATGACGTGCACTTGCATTCAGCGTGCAGTGCGAAAGTGGTGTGCAGAATAGTTATTCTGCTAATATTAGCAGAATAGACCGTCTGTATATATATATATATATATATATATATATATATATATATATATATATATTACACATGACTTGACGTGTAAGGAAACTAAACATAGACTAATAAGGTCTCCTAAACCAATACTAATACTCCTTAACACCCCCCCCCCCTCAAATGCAAAGCGTATGCAATAGCATTGCATTTGAAGAAGTGTAATACTAGAAATAAAAATGATAATCCAAATCCGTTGATATTTTGTGTTTCTCATGCATGCAAGTCTCTATGATGATACATATTTTTGTTTTTTCTTACTTACTCTAATGAGGTCCCGCTGTGCGCTGTTAACTAATGTAAGATGTATATTTGAACTGTAAAATCGTCTTTAAATTAGTGTACAGAGGTTGTATTGTTTATTACAAGAGATTTTCAAGGTACACGATCTATCTATGAAGTACGGTCTTGAATCAAAATCATTCATTCTTAAGGTCAAAAGTGAAGTATTATGCCATAAAACTCTAACAAAGTAAATATGAGATTGTGCTTAAATTAAGCTACGTTACATGGTATTCATGTCATCCTTAATTAAGAAATAGTACAATAAATTTTCTTGCAGAATGCAGGAGTAATTGCTTCACCCAAAAAATAGACCATCTGATTAGTCATATTATCGCTAGAGAGTTTACCCTACCATTTGTGTCGATATAAAAAAATGAGTGCGCAATAATTCCCTTCTAATACAATCTATGTTCAAAATAGTATTACATGTTATTACCCAAACCAATTGAGAAAAAACAAAAAGCGCGTAATAAACACGTAGTTGTAGTTACACGAAATGCTTATTTGTTTGTTTGCTTATTAAATTCATACACTAACCAGTTTACTCGAAAGTCCGAACTAAAGGAGAAACGTGAGCAATATATTTCAACAGGCTCCGTCATGTATAGCCTCTTTTGTTGCCTTTGACACGGGATCGATGTAGGCTAAAACTTTGAGACCTCTTGGCTCTGGTATCATACTAAATTCATGGACTAGTAATCCACCTAGAACACTAAACTAATGTAGAAAGGCGGATGTATATTTCAACAATATTTTACCATTGAAGCTATTGTGCATTAATAAGGAAGCTTCATGGTATGATATTGGCTTTGTTCATGTTTGTCTTCGGAGAGCATATGCTCACTCCGTCCACTACACGATCATATCCTATACCAATTTTCTTTTTGTATCGTTGTTTTATGGAATGATATAATCTCATGCATAGAAGTTTAAAGCTTAAATTGAATTGTACATGTAATCAATACATGTGGGATGAGGTCTAGATGAGTAAGGTTGTTCCAAATTAACCGAGTTAGGTTTTCCCCCGATATATTTTTCCATAGATAAATATCAACATTTGCAACATCAAATTAGTTTCATTAGATTCATTGAGAGTCTTGTTCAATTCTCTTTGGGTGTGCCTCAGGATAAAGTGGTTCCTGAGTCATTTTACCTCCTGTAGCCGCTACTCGGACAACAAAGTCACTTATATTATTGTTCATTTCATCAAGTAACCCCCTTTGAGATTTAGCAACTTGTTCTAATTGAGTTTGAACCATAGAGGCATGCTTTCCTACACCTCTAGCATCATTTGAGATTCTAAATAACAAGTCACTTAAGCGAGCAATCATATCAGAGTTGTATTTCAATTGCTTCATAACAACATTGAAGTGATCTTGCTTTCTCATGTAATTATCAAACTCATAAAGGCATTGACTAGGATGTTTATTATGAGGATCATCACTATCATTGAATTTCATTAAAGATTTTACCTCTACCACCTTAGGTGGTGGTGGTGCTGCAAGACCATGTATTTCTTCGATAGGTGGTAAATTTTTAACATCCTCGGCCTTAATACCTTTTTCTTTCATAGATTTCTTTGCCTCTTGCATATCTTCAGGACTGAGATATAAGATATCCCTCTTCTTCGGAGTGGGTTTAATAGGTGTTTCAGGAGGAGCCCAATCATCATAATTTTTCAATATGTTATTCAATAATTTCTCAGCTTGCCCATTAGTCCGTTCCATGAAAACACAACCAGCACAACTATCTAGGAAACCGCTAGAAGCATCGGTTAGTCCATTATAGAAGATATCAAGTATTTCATTTTTTAAGAGGATGATCAGGCAAAGTATTAAGTAGTTGGAGAAGCCTCCCCCAAGCTTGTGGGAGACTCTCTTCTTCAATTTGCACAAAGTTAAATATTTCCTACAAGGCAGCTTGTTTCTTATGAACAGGGAAATATTTTTCAGAGAAATAATAGATCATATCCTGGGGACTACGCACACAACCAGGAGCAAGAGTATTGTACCAAGCTTTAGCATCACCCTTTAATGAGGATGGAAATAACTTGAGAATATAGTAATAGCGAATCTTTTGATCATGAGCAAAAAGGGTGGCTATATCATTCAACTTAGTACGATGTGCCACAACAGTTTCAGTTTCATAACCATGGAAAGGATCAGATTCAACCAAAATATTTAACTTTGGGTCGACAGAGAATTCATAATCCTTATTATCAATAAAAATAGGTGAAGTAGCAAACTTAGGATCACATTTCATTTTAGCATTCAGAGATCTCTCCTTATACTTGCATAATAATTTTTCTAGATCATCTCTATCCTTACAAGCAAGAATATCTCTTAGTTGCCTCCTCACTCATAGTATAACCTTCCGGTACCTTTGGCAATTCATATCTAGGAGGACTATTTCTAGTAGGTGTTTCAAGATTTTCAGTTTCAAGTTCATCATCAGATTCAACAATATCATGTTGTCTTACTCTAGCAATTTGTTCATCAAGAAATTCACCTAGTGCCACATCATCATCAAGCAAGGTACTAGCATCATCATGAGTAACATTCATAGCAGAGTAGCATCATCAATAACTTGCGACATATAAGAATTAATAGCATGTTGTCGTGTTGCAAGTTTACTTATAACAGAAGGTGAATCTAAAGCAGAGCTGGATGGCAGTTCCTTACCTCCCCTTGTCTTTTAGGAAAAAAATCTTAGTCTTAGCATCCTTCTGATTCTTCATAGTGATAATATGATAATAATCCCAAGTGACTCAACAAATATAGCTATGCTCCCCGGCAACGGTGCCAGAAAAAGGTCTTGATAACCCACAAGTATATGGGATCGCAACAGTTTTCGAGGGTAGAGTATTCAACCCAAATTTATAGATTCAACACAAGGGGAGCCAAAGAATATTTGAAGGTATTAGCAGCTGAGTTGTCAATTCAACCACATCTAGAGATTAATTATCTGCAGCAAAGTGATTAGTAGCACAGTAATATGATAGTTTTGATGATAGCAGTAGTAGCAACAGTAACAGTAATAGTGATAGCAGTGATATTGTAGCAGTAATGATAGCAGTAGCAGTAGTAGTAACTTAGCAAGAACAATATAAGATAAATTTGTAGGCATTGATCACTTCATCAAAGCGTATATTCCAACTCTGATATGCTTGTACCAGTCCATAGATGGATCGCTGGAGCTTGCACACTTTGTTGGCACCTTTAGGATCGACAAAACCTTCTGGTTGCATATACAACTCTTCTTTGAGAAATCCATTAAGGAAAGCAATTTTGACGTCCATTTGCCACATTTCATAATCATAAAATGCGGCAATTGCTAACATGATTTGGACGGACTTAAGCATCGCTACGGGAGAGAAGGTCTCATCGTAGTCAATCCCTTGAACTTGTCGAAAACCTTTTGCGAAAGTCAAGCTTTGTAGACGGTAACATTACCATCAGCGTTAGTCTTATTCTTGAAGATCCATTTATTTTCTATGGCTCGCGGATCATCGAACAAATCGACCAAAGTCCATACTTTCTTTTCATACATGGATCCTATCTCAGATTTCATGGCCTCAAGCCATCTGTCAGAATCTGGCTCATCATAGCTTCTTCATAGTTCATAGGTTCGCCTTGGTCAAGTAACATGACCTCCAGAACAGGATTACCATACCACTCTGGTGCGGATCGTGCTCTGGTTAACCTACGAAGTTCAGTAGTAACTTGATCCGAAGTTTCATGATCATCATCATTAGCTTCCTCTCTAGCTGGTGTAGACATCAAGAAAATGGATTTCTTTGATGTGCTACTTTCCAATTTGAGAGAAGGTACAATTACCTCATCATGTTCTAATTTCCTCCCACTCACTTCTTTCGATAGAAACTCCTTCTCTAGAAATGTTCCATTCTTGGCAACAAAGATCCTGCCTTCGGATCTATGGTAGAAGGTGTACCCAATTGTTTCCTTAGGGTATCCTGTGAAGACGCACTTCTCTGATTTGGGTTCAAGCTTATTAGACTGAAGCCTTTTGACATAAGTGTCGCAACCCCAAACTTTAAGAAATGATAGCTTAGGTTTGTTGCCAAACCAAAGTTCATACGATGTCGTCTCAACGGATTTAGACGGTGCCCTATTTAACGTGAATGCAGCTGTCTCTAATGCATAACCCCAAAACGGTAGTGGTAAATTGGTAAGAGAAATCATAGATCGCACCATATCTAATAAATTATGGTTAAGACGTTCGGACACACCATTACGCTGTGGTGTTCCAGGTAGCGTGAGTTGTGAAACTATTCCACATTGTTTTAAATGAAGGCAAAACTCGTAACTCAAATATTCGCCTCTGTGATTAGACTGTAGAAACTTTACTTTCTTGTTACGATGATTCTCCACTTCACTCTGAAATTCTTTGAACTTTTCAAATGTTTCAGACTTGTGTTTCATTAAGTAGGTATACCCCATATCTTCTCAAATCATCTATGAAGGTCAGAAAATAACGATTCCCGCCGTGAGCCTCAACACTCATTGGACCGCATACATCAGTATGTATTATTTTCAATAAGTCATTGACTCGCTCCATTGTTTCGGAGAACGGAGTTCTAGTCATCTTGCCCATGAGGCATGGTTCGCAAGTATCAAATGATTCATAATCAAGTGATTCCAAAAGCCCATCTGCATGGAGTTTGTTCGCTTTATACCAATATGACCTAAATGGCAGTGCGACAAATATGTTGCACTATCATTATCAACTTTGCATCTTTTGGCATCAATATTATGAATATGTTTATCACCAGGATCGAGATTCAACAGAAAATAGACCATTCTTCGAGGGTGCATGACCATAAAAGATATTACTCATATAAATAGAACAACCATTATTCTCTGATTTAAATGAATAACCATCTCGCATTAAACAAGATCCAGATATAATGTTCATGCTCAACGCTGGCACCAAATAACAATTATTCAGATCTAAAACTAATCCCGAAGGTAGATGTAGAGGTAGCGTTTTGATGGCGATCACATTGACCTTTGAACCATTTTCGACGCGCATCTTCACCTCGCCCTTAGCCAATCTTCATTTAATCCCTAGCTCCTGTTTCAAGTTACAGATATGAGCAACCGAACCAGTATCAAATACCCAAGTGCTACTACGAGTATTAGTAAGGTACACATCAATAACATGTATATCAAATATACCTTTGTTCACTTTGCCATCCTTCTTATCGACCAAATACTTGGGGCAGTTCCGCTTCTAGTGACCATTCTCTTTGCAGTAAAAGCACTCAGTTTCAGGCTTGGGTCCAGACATGGGCTTCTTCCTGGGAGTGGCAACTTGCTTTCCATTCTTCTTGAAATTCCGCTTCTTTCCTTTGCCCTTTTTCTTGAAACTAGTGGTCTTCTTAACCATCAAACTTGATGCTCCTTCTTGACTTCTACCTCCGTAGCTTTGAGCATTGTAAAGAGCTCGGGAATTGTCTTATCCATCCCTTGCATATTATAGTTCATCATGAAGCCTTTATAGTTTGGTGGCAGTGATTGAAGAACTTTGTCAACGACACAATCAACTGGAAGTTCAACTCCCAGCTGAGTCAAGTGACTGTAATACCCAGACATTTTGAGTATGTGTTCACTAACATGATTGTTCTCCTCCATCTTATAGCTATAGAACTTGTTGGAGACTTCATATCTCTCAACTCGGGCATTTGCTTGAAATAGTAACTTCAACTCTTTGAACATCTCATATGCTCCATGACGTTCAAAACGTCTTTGAAGTCCCGATTCTAAGTCGTAAAGCATGGCACACTGAACTATCGAGTAGTCGTTAGATCAAGCTTGCCAGACGTTCATAACATCAGCACTTCCTCCTCTAGCGGGCCTTTCACCTGGCGGTGCATCAAGGACATAATTCTTCTGTGTAGCAATGAGGATAATCCTCAAGTTACGGACCCAGTCCATGTTGTTGCTACCATCAGATTTCAACTTAGCTTTCTCCCGGAACACATTAAAATTCAAGGGAATGGTAGCACAGGCCATTGATCTACAACATAGATATGCAAATACTATCAGGACTAAGTTTCATGATAAATTAAGTTCAATTAATCAAATTACTAAAGAACTCCCACTTAGATAGACATCCCTCTAGTCATCTAAATGATACGTGAACCAAATCAACTAAACCATGTCCGATCATCACGTGAGATGGAGTAGTCATCAATGGTGAACATCTTATGTTGATCATATCTACTATATGATTCACGTTCGACCTTTTATTCTCTAGTGTTCCGAGGCCATGTCTATACATGCTAGGCTCGTCAAGTTTAACCCGAGTATTCTGTGTGTGCAAAATTGTCTCGTTGTATGTGCACGTAGAGTCTATCACACCCGATCATCACGTGGTGTCTCAAAACGATGAACTTTCGCAATGGTGCATACTCGGGGAGAACACTTATACCTTCAAATTTAGTGAAGGATCATCTTATAATGCTACCGTCGATCTAAGAAAAATAAGATGCATAAAAGATAAACATCACATGCAACCAAAATATGTGACATGATATAGCCATCATCATCTTGTGCTTTTGATCTCCGTCTCCAAAGCATCATCATGATATCCATTGTCACCGGCTCGACACCTTGATCTCCATCATTGCGTCGTGGTCGTATTGCCAACTATTGCTTCTACGACTATCGCTAACGCATAGTGATAAAGTAAAGCAATTACATGGTGTTTGCAATTCATACAATAAAGAGACAACCATAAGGCTCCTGCCAGTTGCCGATAACTTACAAAACATGATCATCTCCTACAACAACATATATCATATCTTGACCATATCACATCACAACATGCCATGCAAAAACAAGTTAGACATCCTCTACTTTGCTGTTTCAAGTTTTATGTGGCTGCTACGGGCTTCTAGCTAGCAAGAACCGTTCTTACCTACTCACAAAAAACCAAAACGGTGATTTATCAAGTTTGTTGTTTTAACCTTCAACAAGGACCGGCCGCAGTCAAATTTGATTCAACTAAAGTAGGAGAAACAGACACCCGCCAAACACCTTTATGCAAAACTAGTTGCATGTTTGTCGGTGGAACCGGTCTCATGAACGTGGTCATGTAAGGTTGGTCCAGGCCGCTTCATCCAACAATAGCGCCGAATCAAAATAAGACAATGGTGGTAAGCGCACTATGACGATCACCACCCACTACTCTTTGTGTTCTACTCGTGCATATCATCTACGCATAGACCTGGCTCATGATGCCACTGTTGGGAACATAGCATGCAATTTCAAAAAAATTCCTACGATCACGCAAGATCTATCTAGAAGATGCATAGCAACGAGAGGGGGAGAGTGTGTCTACATACCCTCATAGACCGAAAGCGAAAGCGTTTGACAACGTGGTTGATGTACTCAAACTTCTTCTCGTTCCGACCGATCAAGCACCGAACGTACGGCACCTCCGAGTTGTCCACACGTTTAGCTTGATGACATCCCTCGAACTCTTGATCCAGTAGAGCATTGAGGAAGTAGATGAGTTCTGTCTGCACAACAGCGTGGCAACGGTGATGGTGAAGTGATCCATGCAGGGCTTTGCCTAAGCACTACGAGAATATGACTGGGGGTATAAACTGTGGAGGGGGGCGCCGCACATGGCTAGGAATCAATGTTGTGTGTTCTAGCGGTGCCCCCCTATATATATGTATATATATATATATAAATATATATATATATATATATAGGTGGGAGAGGGAGAGGGGCAGCAAGGGGCACCCAAGTAGGAGTAATCCTACTTGGGTGCCTCCTACAAGTCGGCCTCCCCCCCTTCCATAAGCATCGGAGGGGGAAGGAAAGAGAGGGGGGAGAGAAGGAAAGGGGGAGGCTGAATCCTCCCCTTTTCTTCTTCCTTTCCCTCCTTCCTTATCCTCCTATTTTGGCCTATATGGGGGGCGCACCAGCCCACTAGGGGCTGGTCTGTCCCTCTCTTGTCCCATAAGGCCCATATCTTTGCTGGGGGGGGGGGGTACCCGGAACCCCTTTCCGATGACCCAATATGTACCCGGTACCCTCGGAACACTTCCGGTGTCCGAATATCACCGTGCTATATATGAGTTTTTACCTCTCGACCATTTTAAGACTCCTTGCCATGTCCGTGATCTCATCCGGGACTCCAACAACATTCGGTCACCAAATCACATAACTCATATAATACAAAATCGTCATCAAATGTTAAGCGTGCGAACCCTACGGGTTCGAGAACTATGTAGACATGACCGAGACACCTCTCCGGTCAATAACAAATAGCGGAACCTGGATGATCATATTGGCTCCCACATATTCTATGAAGATCTTTATCGGTCAAACCATAATGACAACATACGTTGTTCCCTTTGTCATCGGTATGTTACTTGCCTTATATTCGATCATCGGTATCTTCATACCTAGTTCAATCTCATTACCGACAAGTCTCTTTACTCGTTCCATAATACATCATCCCGCAACTAACTCATTAGTTACTTTGCTTGCAGGGCTTCTTATGATGTGTATTACCGAGAGGGCCCAGAGATACCTCTCCGATACTCGGAGTGACAAATTCTAATCTCGATCTATGCCAACCCAACAGACACCTTCGGAGATACCTACAGAGCATCTTTATAACCACCCAGTTATGTTGTGACGTTTGATAGCACACAAGGCATTTCTCCAGTATCCAGGAGTTGCATAATCTCATAGTCGGAGGAACATGTATTTGACGTGAAGAAAGCAATAGCAATAAAACTGAACAATCAATATGCTAAGATAACAGATGGGTCATGTCCATCACATAATTCTCCTAATGATGTGATCCCGTTCATCAAATGACAACACATGTCTATGGTTAGGAAACTTAACCATATTTGATTAACGAGCTAGTCTAGTAGAGGCTTACTAGGGACATAGTGTTTTGTCTATGTATCTACACATGTATCAAGTTTCTAGTTAATACAATTCTAGCATAAATAATAAACATTTATCATGCATAAGGAAATATAAAATAACAACTTTATTATTGCCTCTAGGGCATATTTCCTTCAGTGCCTCCTTATTACGTCCAAAATAATGATTCCTCCACCTGACAGCGGGGACCCACCGGACAGGCCACCGTATTTTGCGAAAAAACATTTCCCTCCTGACAGCTGGGACCCACCTAGCTACATCTTAGCATGCAAGGAAGTGCGTCCACATTACGAAAAAAATATATGATTCTCCCTCTAACAGCTGGGACCCACCAGCTATATCTTCGCACACAAGGAAGTGCCTTCTTACCTCCCTAATAGCTAGGACCCACCCGGTCGAACCGTACATAGGGCTGTCTAACTGGTCGCAAACGTGTACATACATACTGGTCGATAGGTCTGTCTACAGGCTGCAGCGATGAACAGTAGCCGAGTAAGGAAGGGCGCGTGTAGTAGTAGAGGCACGGACGTAGCATGTCACGCACTCCTGTCTATATCGTGTAAACGTACGTACAACCAGGGAGCAAGAAAGTAAATACGACCACATACGTACATACGGGCGGGGTCTCGAACGCCTACTCGCTCATACGTATGGCCATGGCTTGTGTACATGGAGAGGCAGCAGAGAGCAGCGACGGCGCCTGTTCATCGGCAGCCCACCGGCTGGGTCAGAATGGAGAAACTGTGTCGTATTCATCGGGAGGCAACGGAATGCGTCATGTTCATAGGGAGCCAACCATCTTGGACGGAATAGCCAAAACAAGGCCTGGCGTACCGTAGAGCGGAGGAAACGGCCTTATGTTCGACCGCCTACGATCAAAACATGAATCCTGTTCACCTGGAGGGGTCTGGAGTACCGCAAAACAGAGGAAACGGACTTCTCTTCGACCTCCTATGGTCGAAACAGGGTCCTTTTGATTGAGAGGGGTGTGGCGTATCGCAAAATAGAGGAAGCAGACTTCTCTTTGACCTCCTATGATCGAAACGGGGGTCTGATAACCCACAATTATAGGGGATCGTTTGTAGCCTTCTTCAATATATAAGAGTGTCAAACCCAACGAGGAGCTAAAGGCAGAACAAATATTCCCTCAAGTTCTATCGACCACCGATACAACTCTATGCACACTTAAAGTTTGCTTTACCTAGAACAAGTATGAAACTATTTTGCAAGAATAAAACTATGAGTACTTTTCGAGAATAAAACTACGAATAAATTGCAAGGTAATAAAAGTGGATAGCTTTATCAACAAAAAAGTCATTTGTCCCTAGGCAATCGATAACAAGTACTGGTAATCATTCTTGCAATTCTATATGAGGGAGAGGCATGAGCTAGCATACTTTCTCTACTTGGATCATATGCACTTATGATTGGACACCTAGCAAGCATCCACAACTACTAAAGATCATTAAGGTCATGAAACCCAACCATAGCATTAAGTTTCAAGTCCTCTTTATCCCATACGCCATAACCCACTTACTCGGGTTTAAGCTGCTGTCACTCTCACAACCCACCATAAGCGAACCATGAACATATTGCAACACCCTACAGCTGGGGCTCCTCCATTTGTGCGACACGGAGGGCACCGTAGGACAGCACCATAAATAAAATATACAATCATACCCACCAAGATCATGATTAACCCATAGGACCAAATGGATCTACTCAAACATCATATGATAGACAAATATCATTCGGAAGTTGAGCACCATGTTTAATTAGAGATTATAGCGGGGAGAAGGGGTGTTACACCATTGCATCGAGGGGGAGAAAGTTTGTGTTGACCGTAGCAAGATTGTTGATGTAGATCGCCGTCACGATCCTAGCCCCGGCGGCACCGGGAGAGAGACCCCCTCCTTATTCTTCTTACTTGGTCTCCCCCCAAGATGGGAGGAGTGTTCCCCCTCTGGTCCATGGCCTCCATGGCGGCGGAGGAGCGGGAGCCCCTCCGAGATTGGATCCCCTCTCTGTTCTCTTCTGTTTTGCGCTCCCCAGATCTGGACCTTCAACGATTCTTATATTCCTAAAGATCCGTAACTCCGATTGCGCTGAAATTTTTACATGATTTTTTCCATGAATTATCTTTATTGTGCCAGAAGAAGGGCCCCAACCGACTCTCGAGGAGGGCATAAGACACATGGGCGCGCTAGGGGGTGCCCGGTGCGCCCTGGCGGGTTGTGGTCACTGTGGGCCCCCGTCTGCGTTGATTCCACCTCCCAAAAATCACATATATTCCAAAATAAATCTCCGTAAATTTTTATCGCGTTTGGACTTCGTTTAATATGGATATTCCGCGAAACAAAAACATGCAACAAATAGGAACTGGCACTGGGCACTGGACCAATAGGTTAGTCTAATAAATCATATAAAATGTTGCCATGAAACAATCAAAGATTATAGATACGATGGAGATGTATCAGCATCCCCAAGCTTAATTCCTACTCGTCCTCGACTAGGTAAATGATAAAAAATATAATTTTTTATGTGGAATGCTACCTAGCATAAACTTGATCATATATCTAATCATGGCATGAATATTAAGACATAAGTGATTCAAAGCAATAGTCTATAATTTGACATAAAGACATTAATACTCGGGCATCCCAACAAACAATCATGTCTTTCAAAATATCAACGCTAAAGAAAGCTATCTCTACAAAATCATATAGTCTTGTCATGCTCTATCTTCTTAACACAAAGTATTTATCATGCACAACCCCGATGACAAGCCGGTCAATTGGTTCATACTTTTTAACGCGCTTCAGCTTTTTCAACTCCCACGCAATACATGAGCGCAAGCCATGGATATAACACTATGGGTGGAATAGGGTATTATGATAGGGGTAAATATAGAGAAGACAAAAAAGTAAGAAAGTCTCACATCGACGCGGCTAACCAACGGGCTATGGAGATGCCCATCAATTGATATCAATGCGAGGAGTAGGGATTGCCATTCAACAAATGCATTAAGAGCTATAAGTGTATGAAAGCTCAACATGAAAACTAAGTGGGTGTGCATCTAATCCTATAATGAAAAATTCTCACTAGTATATGAAAGTGACAACATAGGAGACTCTCTATATGGAAAACATGGTGCTACTTTGAAGCACGAGTGTGGAACTAGCTAGCAGGCCCCTTCTCTCCTTTTATTTTCTTTTTTTCTTTTTTTTCTTTTTTTCTCTCATTGTCTGGAGTCTCACCCGACTTGTGGGGGAATCATAGTCTCCATCATCATTTCCTCACTGGGGCAATGTTCTAATAATGAAAATTGATGATCATCACACTTCTATTTACTTTCAACTCAATATTACAACTCTATACCCATAACAAAATATGAGTCTATATGAATGCCTCTGGCAGTGTACCATGATGTGCAATCATCTAGCATAACAACGATATAAAAAAACAGACAAGCCAAGGAAATATCATGCTAGCTATCTTACGATCATGCAAAGAAATATAACAATGAATGCTCAAGTCATCAAAATGGAGGCGGTGGATGTTGCATGGCAATATATCTTGGAATGGCTATGGAAATGCCATAATAGGTAGGTATGGTAGCTATTTCGAGGAAGATATAATAAGGCTTATATGTGATAGAGCGTATCATATTATGGGGTTTGGATGCACCTGCGAAGTTTGCACCACATCTCGAGGAGAGAAAGGGCAATGCATGGTACCATAGAGGCTAGCAAATTGTGAAAAGGTAAGAGTGCATATATTCCATGGGCTCACATTAGTCATAAAGAACTCATATACTTATTGCAAAAGTTTATTATCCCTCGAAGCAAAGTACTACTATGAATGCCCCTAGGGGGATAGATTGGTAGGAAAAGACCATCGCTCGTCCCCGACTGCCACTCATAAGGAAGATAATCAATAATAAATCATGCTCCAACTTCATAGCATAACGAGAGACTATACGTGCATGCTTAGGGAATCACAAACCTTAACACTAATATTCCTACTAACCACAACCATTTATTAGTAACTCCCACATATTACCATCTCTATATCACAAAACTATTGCAAGGAATCAAACATATCATATTCAGTGATCCATAAGTTTTATGTATGATTTCATGACTAACCAGGCAAATGACCAATTCCTGTTGACTCTCTAAACAGATATAAGTGAAGCTAGAGAGTTTAATTCTTTCTTTAAAAGACCATGCTCTAATAAATATAAGTGAAGCAAAAGAGCATTCTACAAATAATGGTTTTTCTATGTGAAGAGAAACATGCAATCCAAACTTCAAATGATATAAGTGAAGCACATGAAGCATTCTATAAAGCCATACTCAAAAGATATAAGTGAAGTGCAGTGAGCATTCTATAAATCAACCATGGACTATCTCATACTAGCATGGTGCATAAAGGAAAAATGAAAACTAAACAGAAAAGACGCTCCAAGATTTGCACATATCACATGAACGAAACAAAGACGAAAACATACTGATACTTGTTGAAGAAAGATGGGATGCCTTTTGGGGCATCCCCAATCTTAGACGCTTGAGTCTCCTTGAATATTTACTTGGGGTGCCTTGGGCATCCCCAATCTTGAGCTCTTGCCTCTCCTCCTTTTCCTCATATCGAGACCTCCTCGATCTTTGATCACTTCATCCACACAAAACTCAACAGAAACCTCGTGGGATTTGTTAGTATAATAATGCAAATCACTACTTTAAGTAAAGTTGGAAACCAGTTCATATTTTGTTTTGGCATTTTAGCTACTGTAATATAAATTTTCCTGGGCTTATACCATCGATACAATCGATAGTTTCATCAAAACGAGCAAAACAATGCATCAAAAACAGAATCTGTCAAAAACTGGACAGTCTGTAGCAATCAGAACATTGACCATACTTATGTAACTCTAAAAATTCTGAAAATTTGGAAGAAATAAAAAAAATTCATATAAATAATGTGTAAAAATTTCACACTTTTGACGTTCCAGTAAAAAATGAAAATTCACGCGCTACACCCAAAGTTTCTGTTTTTACACCGCACATACCAACAACTAATATAATCATACTAAAGGCAAATCTTGGCACATTATTTTTATAATACAATGGATTTGTACAAGGGGATAATTATTTTTGTTGAAAAGTTTCTGTAATCAAGATTCACAAAGTTTCCATGGGCATGAACAAAGGTCAAGGCTAGCTCTCACATTCACAATGCTCGTCTCTCTCACTGTCGGTGTCAAAACCGGCGGATCTCGGGTAGGGGGTCCCGAACTGTGCGTCTAGGCGGATGGTAACAGGAGACGAGGGACACGATGTTTTACCCAGGTTTGGGCCCTCTCGATGGAGGTAAAACCCTACGTCCTGCTTGATTGATATTGATGATATGGGTAGTACAAGAGTGGATCTACCACGAGATCAAGGAGGCTAAACCCTAAAGCTAGCCTATGGTATGATTGTTGTAATGTATGTTGTGTCCTACGGACTAAAGCCCTCCGGTTTATATAGACACCGGAGGAGGCTAGGGTTACACAGAGTCGGTTACAATGGTAGGAGATCTACATATCCGTATCGCCAAGCTTGCCTTCCACGCCAAGGAAAGTCCCATCCGGACACGGGACGGAGTCTTCAATCTTGTATCTTCGTAGTCTTGGAGTCCGGCGGACGATGATAGTCCGGCTGTCCGGACACCCCCTAGTCCAGGACTCCCTCAGTAGCCCCTGAACCAGGCTTCAATGACGATAAGTCCGGCGCGCATAATGTTCGGCATTGCAAGGCGGGTTCCTCCCTTGAATAATCCAGAGAAGATCATGAACACCAGGATAGTGTCCGGCTCTGCAAAATAAATTCCACATTCCACCGTAGAGAGAATAAAATGTACACCAGTCCAATCTGCTGACGTATTATGCGGCGTGACATCACACCGCTACCAAGCCTTTGTTTGAATCGTTTTTTACTATACCACCTCAGCACGTTTAGCGAAGCGGTTTCCTTGGCACGTCTTGTCGAAGCAGAGATCGTGTTCCCCTTATTCCGGGATTCTCATCAATACGGACGTGGGTAACCCAACCGCGCCATTGATGGTGGCGCTTGGGAGATAAGCGAGTTTTACCAGGCCGGTGGGGGACGCATAGTTTTCGTCCGCCTATATATAAGGGATAAGGATTTACCTTCTCACCTACGCCTTCTTCCTCCTTTGCTTATCCATCTCCGCGCACTCAAGCTCCAACGCCCAAGCTCGCGCATCTCGCCTCGACCTTCTCCGAATATGTCCGGAGCGGGAGGCAAATGGTTGGCCTCCACCGTTAAGGAGGAGCACATCACCAAGCTGCGCAGCGCCGGATACCTTTCCGGCGATATCGCGCATCGGCTGCCCGACGAGGGGCAGCTCATCCCTACCCCTGGGCCCCATGAGAGGGTCGTCTTCCTTCCCCACTTCCTCCGCGGACTGGGCTTTCCACTCCACCCATTCGTCCGGGGGCTCATGTTTTACTACGGCCTGGATTTCCACGATCTGGCGCCGAACTTCATCCTCAACATCTCGGCGTTTATCGTCGTGTGCGAGGCCTTCCTCTGCATCCGGCCCCACTTCGGCCTGTGGCTCAAGACCTTCAACGTCAAGCCGAAGGTTGTGAAGGGCACGCAAGCGGAATGCGGAGGCGCCATGTTGGGCAAGTTGCCCAACGTCCTTTGGCTCGAAGGGGCCTTCGTGGACTCCGTCAAGGGGTGGCAATCGGGGTGGTTCTACATCACCGAGCCGCGCAAGCCCACATGGGCGGCGGCCCCCCGAGTTTAGATCTGGCGTCCCCACGCAGCTCACCTCCTGGAAAGAGAAGGGCTTGCTGTGGGGCAATCCGAAGGAGCTGACGGGACTCCGAGCCTGCATCCAGAAGCTGGTGAGCAATAAGCTCAGGCTCGTTGACGTGGTCCAAGTCATGCTCATCCGCCGGATTCTCCCATGCCAAGAACGGGCATTCAATCTATGGGAGTTCAATCCGGAACAGCACCAGGCGCTAAGCGGGCTCTTCGATACGACATACGAAGGCGCCTGGAGGGTGCTGTTTAAGGGGCCGAAGCCCCCGCATCCGCGACGGAAGATCGCGGATTTCGCTCGCAGCATCCGGCTGACGAGGTAAGTGATTCAACCCCGTTACGGGACACTTGTGGTAATTAAACTGATTCTAAGAGGGTTTCAATCTCTCTTTTCCTTTGACAGGAATGGATGGAGAAGGCCAAGCAGCTCATCACCCCGGCTCCCATGCCAGAAGACCCAGTGGACGCCCGTTTAGCAGGGCTGCTGGTTCCGGCACCGCACGTGGTGCTGGAGAAGAAGGCTAAGAAGGTGACCGCGGGGACTCGAAAGAGTTCCCGTAATCAGGCGTCCGATGACGAGGCGGACTCCTCCCCCGAAGACGAGGAGGAGGAAGAGGACTCTCTCCCGGAGCAGGGAGAGAAGAAGAGGAAGGCTTCCCCGATAGGGGAGGCCGAAGGGTCCAAGAGGGGGAGATCTATTCCCCCGGACAGTTTCGCCAACACCATCGTTGGCGAGGAGGAGTGGCCTCCAAGGGCCAGGCGTCCGGCAAGATCGTAAGTATCCGGATCCTTGATATGCAATTTCTTTCATGTTGCGTAATGTCCTTCTAATGCCGCATTCTGTCCGTAGTCCGGCCGATGATGATCTCCCCACTTCATCGAGCGGGTCGTTGGCCCTGTCGGATGTGGATTCACTTCTGACTGCCTCTACCCCCCGCGCCGACGAGGACGCCGAGGTGGGATCCCAGAGAGGGACCCATCAGGAGGAGGCTCCGGAGGCGCCGTCAGGCAGCCTCCCGGACTTTGCGCCGGACTCTACATCGGAACCCGTAGTGGTTCCAGAGTCCGGCAGGCGGCCCCCTCGAAAGAAGGGCAAGACCGTGACACCGGCGGCCTCCGTCCAACCGGAGGCGCCGGATAACTTGTTGGAGGCACTTAAAGGTGCTTCCATCGAGGAAGAACACCGCACCATCATGAGTGCGGTGATTCAGAAGGTTCAGCTCGCCAAGAGCGGGCTGACCGAAGCCTGCAGCAGCCTTCTAACAGGCTTTGAGGTAAGAAGTTAAAATTATGTAATGTAATGCAGCATAGACAGTAGCCCCTGATGCTCAGTTCGGTGTTCGGAAAGAAAAGCCGGACTGAGGATCTAACAAGATATACGCAGGGTTGCTTAAAATATGTCAATATGGGTTTGCAGGCTGCGCTGCTGACCTCTGCCGCACTGACTGCGGAGGTCAGTGTGCTGAAGCAGGATCTCGAGCGGTCCGAGCAAGAGCTCGGCCATGCCAAGAAGCAGCTCGAGGACAAAGAAGGTGAGTAACACCACTTTGAATAGTTACCTTACAGAAAAGGATTTTGGTTGCAATAAAATTAACAAGGATAATATGGGTATTGCAGGGGCCACGAACGAGGTGGCAGCCCTGAAGGAGGCTGTGTCCGCGGCCGAACGCAGTGCGGCCGCGGAACGGGCAGAGCGAGAAAAGCAGGAGGCACGGGTGGCGGAAGTACGGCAAGAGCTCCAGGCTCTCATGGAAAAGCATGAGAGTTTGGAGCGTGACTCCAAGACTCGAGAGTCCGAGCTTGCCTCGGCTCTCGAAAGTGCCAAGTCCGCCAAGGCCGAGGCCCGTAAGGCCCTTCAGGAGGTTGAAGATGTAAAGAAGATAGCGGCGGGTAAGGCATTTTTCATGCAAAGCAGGCATGTTAATGTAAACTACCTGACACTTACCCGCATTCGGAGCTCTCCAGGGGCGTTTGCAGATCTGCCGCGTAGTGCGTCCGATGCCGCCGCATTCTATCGTGGCGAGGAGGGGAGCTCGACGGAGAAGGTCTTCTGGTCTCAGTACGCTGAGGCCGGCCATCCGGTGCCCCCAAGCGACCAGCTGAAGCAGCTGGTCGAACTCCACAAGGTAGCTGAGGAGGCCATGAAGGGCCTTATAGTCCGGCTGTGGCCTGGACAGGCCATTCCTGGGAGCTACTTCGGCCTCGTGCGGCGGCTGGTGGGTGCGTGCCCCTGGGTGGAGGTCATCAAGCGCTCCGCCTGTATTGAAGGTGCTCGTCGGGCCCTTGCCCGCACAAAGGTGCATTGGGGCAGGTTGGATGCGGAGAAGCTTCTCACGGACCCACCACCACCGGGCAAGGAGTATCGCACGCCCGAAATGTATTATAAAACTGTCCTGAAGGGAGCCCGCGATATTGCGGATGAGTGCCCCAGAAATGTAATCTTTGAGTAAACTCGCCATGTATTATCCTGTGCGCTGAAAACTTCGTTCATATGCGCCTTGAGCAACGCTTGTTTTAATTTAAAATATTACCTTCTGTGCGTCCGTTTATAAAATCTGAGAGATGGCAAGTCGTTGGCTTCAGCCCCCGAGCCACGAATGCTGGGGTGTTCGGGATAAACTTGAGCACTCTTGTTCCCATTTTTGGGTCCATCTAGGGAGGCGCTCAACACAACGAACAAGGCGACCGGACTTATAATGCTTGAACACTCTCACTTAGCCATAGAATTCTATAATTTTAAATTTCGGCGAAGCCCCTGGTATTCGGAAGGCCGAATCCGAGGCGCTATCCACGCCTTCGTCGGACATGGTCCGGAACTTCGCTCGAAGCGGCGTGAGTCTTTAAGGACCCGAAAAAACCTCTCGAACAACGACCAGTCTCTCGCCTTATCATGCCGGTCATTTTTAGCTTTCTCCACTGAGGCGCTCGCCCGGCTCAACCAGGGCGCAATCGCAGTGGTTCTCCCAGTGCCACCTTAGCCGACAGAACGGAACGTAAGACACCAAAACGTGGGAGCCGGGCAAACCCAACTATTGACCCAAGACATGATTCGGAGCCGATTCATATAATGCTATAAGTTCGGGGTGCCGCACTTATCAAAGTGTTCGGACTTATCACACCATAATGTGGGGAACATAAGCCCCTGGTGTATTAGGCCATACCAAAATATACGGGTGCAAGATGTCATGTAATGAACATATATATAAAAGGTAATGTAATTGCAGTCAAAAAGGTGTTGCATTATTTATAAAAGAAGGTCTGCTATGAATGCGGACTGATACAAATAGTGCGGTAGGCAAGGGATTTGGACTAATTAAACATGTCCCCCTCCAGGGGTGAGCTGCGGACTTGGTGTATATAATTGAATTTAATGCTCGTAATTGAGACCACCTGAGTGTTTGTCGCAGCCTTCTTTCTTCCCTGACTGTTGTATCATGAGTTCGGCAGGTTCACCGCCGGACAGGGCCTCTGGTTAACGGAGTCCTGTGTACACAAAGAAGGAAAATGAGAATAAAAAAAGAGGGGGGCACACTTGCGAGCCCCTGGTGTGGTCGAGCCGCACTCTGGGTCCATTGTGATCGTGCCCCTTCCCCTGCGCCCATGGTATCTCCAAGGCGTAATGATGTACGCGGAGGGTTGTTCTTGCAATCATGCGAGGGCGGGGGTTGGGGCCGCATTGCTACGCGTGCTCTGATCGCGCCAGGTGGTCTTGGTTGGAATTGCTTCGGGCGCGTTTTGCTGTATCCGGCCGTTTAACGGCCGGACTCGAGAATTGCCTTAAAAGGCTGCTCTGTACTTCTGCCGCGAGAGCCGCTGTATGTTCCTCCGTTCGGAGGGAGCGTTCCGTATTCCCGTTGACCGTGATGACTCCACGAGGGCCTGGCATCTTGAGCTTGAGGTATGCATAATGCGGCACCGCGTTGAACTTTGCAAACGCGGTTCGTCCGAGCAGAGCGTGATAGCCGCTGCGAAACGGGACTATGTCGAAGATTAACTCCTCGCTCCGGAAATTGTCCGGGGATCCGAAGACCACTTCTAGTGTGACTGAGCCTGTACAGTTGGCTTCCACACCTGGTATGACACCTTTAAAGGTTGTCTTTGTAGGTTTAATCCTTGAGGGGTCTATGCCCATCTTGCGCACTGTATCCTGATAAAGCAGGTTCAGGCTACTACCGCCGTCCATCAGGACTCTCGTGAGGTGAAATCCATCGACGATTGGGTCTAAAACCAATGCGGCGAATCCGCCATGGCGTATGCTGGTCGGATGGTCTCTTCGATCGAAAGTGATCGGACAAGAGGACCATGGATTGAACTTCGGGGCGACTGGCTCCATCGCATAGACGTCCCTTAGTGCGCGCTTCCTCTCCCTCTTGGGTATATGGGTTGCGTAAATCATATTCACCCTCCGCACTTGTGGGGGAAAACCCTTCTGTCCTCTATTGTTCGGCGGTTGGGTCTCCTCCTCGTCGTCGCTGTTTAGCCCCTTGTCATTGTTTTCGGCAATTAACTTACCTGCCTGCTTGAACACCCAGCAATCTCTATTAGTGTGATTAGCTGGCTTTTCAGGGGTGCCATGTATCTGGCATAAGCGGTCGAGTATTCGGTCCAAATTGGACGGACCCGGAGTGGTTCTTTTGAATGGCTTCTTCCGTTGACCGGGTTTAGAGCCTCGGAATCCGGCGTTGACTGCTGTATCCTCCTTATCGTCACCGTTAATGCGGCGTTTGTTTTTGTTTCGACGTGACCTGCCGTTGTTGTCCTTGGTATCCGGACTGCCAGAATTTTTACGGAGATTGTTGCTGCGAGCTAGCCAGCTATCCTCTCCCGCGCAAAAGCGGGTCATTAATGATGTGAGGGCTGCCATGGATTTCGGCTTTTCCTGTCCCAGGTGCCGGGCTAGCCATTCGTCGCGGATGTTATGTTTGAAGGCTGCAAGGGCCTCTGCATCCGGACAGTCGACGATTTGATTTTTCTTTGTCAAGAACCGTGTCCAGAATTGTCTGGCCGATTCGTCTTGCTGCTGAATGATGTGGCTTAGGTCATCGGCGTCTGGTGGTCGCACATACGTGCCCTGGAAGTTGTCGAGGAATGCGGCTTCCAGGTCTTCCCAACACCCAATTGACTCTGCGGGCAAGCTGTTAAGCCAATGCCGAGCTGGTCCTTTAAGCTTGAGTGGGAGATACTTGATGGCGTGGAGATCGTCGCCGCGGGCCATATGGATGTGGAGAAGATAATCTTCGATCCAAACCGCGGGGTCTGTTGTGCCATCGTAGGATTCAATGTTTACGGGTTTAAACCCTTCAGGGATTTGATGATCCATTACTTCGTCAGTGAAGCATAGCGGGTGTGCGGCGCCTCTGTATTGAGCAATATCACGACGCAGCTCGAGAGAGCGTTGTCTGCTGTGTTCGGCCCGGCCGGGGTTATTGTATCCGGCGCGACGGTATTCGTCATGGGTCGTGGGGCGCCCACGTGATCCGTAGATGGATCTGGATTGCCTTGCTTTGTCCTCCAATATATCTCGCAAGTCCGGCGCGTTCCCTCTTGGCTTCGTACTTTTGGAGCGATGCCGGGGTACGGTCTTGGTTGGGGGCCTGGATGCCTCTCTGTCACGACCACGGGGTGGTCGGTCAGCCGTATCGTGCGCTGGTGATGGAGGTATGTATGCTTCCTCCTCTAATCGGGGGAGCAGCTTGCGTCTTGGGTAGCTTTTGGAGGGGCGTTCGAGTTTATACTCTTCGGCCGCGAGGACCTCGGTCCATCGATCGGCCAGCAGGTCCTGATCAGCTTGAAGCTGCTGCTGCTTTTTCTTTAGGCTATTTGCCGTGGCGATAAGCCTGCGTTTAAAACGCTCTTGTTCGACGGGATCCTCGGGCACAACGAATTCGTCATCGTTGAGGCTTGCCTCGTCTTCGGAGGGAGGCATATAGTTATAATCCTCAACCTCCTCGTCTGCCGCCCTCTCGTGAGGGCTTGCTTCTGCATCCTCCTGCGCTGAGTCCTGCTGGAGGGGGTTGTCTTCGGCACTTTCTGGGGTATTATTATCTCCTGTGCCGGAATCTCCATTCTTGCTGTGGCGGGATTTAGAGCGGCGCCGCTGACGCCGGCGCTTGGGCTGTTTCTTTAAAGAATCTGCCTCCGCTGTTTCTTCGCCGTCCCCGTCTTTTGGGGTGTCCACCATGTATATGTCGTATGACGAGGTGGTCTTCCAGTGCCCTGTAGGCGCTGGTTCCTGTTCGTCTCCGGCATCGTCGTCCATAGCGTCGATGTCTTCGGAGTCGTAGTCTAGCATGTCGGTTAGATCGTCGACAGTGGCTACAAAGTGGGTGGTGGGTGGGCTCTGAATTTCTTCGTCGTCCGTATCCCAACCATCCTGGCCATAGTCCGGCCAGGGCTCTCCCGATAACGAGAGATGCTTTAGCGAATTCAGGATGTCGCCAAAAGGCGAGTATTGGAAGATGTCCGCGGCGGTGAATTCCATAACCGGCGCCCAATCCGATTCGATTGGTAGGGGCGTGGGAGGTCTGGAGTCCGGCAAGGAGTCCGGCACCTCGGAATCACGAGTTTCGCGAGGGACAAGATTAGTGTTCGGCTCCATCGCCGTGGAAGTTGAAGCCCCCAAGGCGGTGTCCATCCACCGATCCTCGATCTGGGCGATCGGCTCCGGACTAATGGCCGAAGCGGATTCGTGTGCGGCCACCAAGGCACTGTTCGGCGGCAGAGCTAGATCATGCCCATCGTAACAGTGCGGCGCGCTTGGCTGTGGCTCGAGCCCGTCGAAGATCAAGTCTCCGCGGACGTCGGCCGTGAAGTTGAGACTTCCGAATCTGACCTGACGGCCAGGGGCGTAGCTTTCGATCTGCTCCAGATGGCCAAGCGAATTAGCCCGCAGTGCGAAGCCGCCGAATACGAAGATCTGTCCGGGGAGAAAAGTCTCACCCTGGACAGCGTTGTTGGTTGAAGATGCCATCGAGCCTATCGGTGACGACACAGAGGAACTCTCAATGAAAGCACCAATGTCGGTGTCAAAACCGGCGGATCTCGGGTAGGGGGTCCCGAACTGTGCGTCTAGGCGGATGGTAACAGGAGACGAGGGACACGATGTTTTACCCAGGTTCGGGCCCTCTCGATGGAGGTAAAACCCTACGTCCTGCTTGATTGATATTGATGATATGGGTAGTACAAGAGTGAATCTACCACGAGATCAAGGAGGCTAAACCCTAAAGCTAGCCTATGGTATGATTGTTGTAATGTATGTTGTGTCCTACGGACTAAAGCCCTCCGGTTTATATAGACACCGGAGGAGGCTAGGGTTACACAGAGTCGGTTACAATGGTAGGAGATCTACATATCCGTATCGCCAAGCTTGCCTTCCACGCCAAGGAAAGTCCCATCTGGACACGGGACGGAGTCTTCAATCTTGTATCTTCGTAGTCTTGGAGTCCGGTGGACGATGATAGTCCGGCTGTCCGGACACCCCCTAGTCCAGGACTCCCTCACTCACTTTCACTTTTCCTTTTCTGTAGTTTTAAGTTTGTCGGTGTTCTGGGAACGGGGATACCCAGACTTGCCTGCCTACGGCCCACAGTGTGGCTCCATCGACGGCCTGGTACGGCCCAGCTACAACATCGACAACATGAGACCCTTGCGAGGGGCCAAGCCTCGCGAGGCAGATGACGCCAAGACCTCTTCGAGGAGCAGCCTCTTCAGGCTGGCTCCGGAGGAGTAGGGATCTCTATGCAAGTCTCACCTCGTGAGGCTCAGATGACGTGAGCCATGACGACCAAGGCCAGGCGGGCGCCAGCGGGCACAGTGTACCAGTTTCCTCCTCGGTGCTAAAGAGGCAAGCACAGGCGCAGAGTCCCGAGGAATCAGCCAAAGGTATCCATTCCTGTGCAACAAGACCAAGACCACTAGGATGACAGGACGGAGGTCATTGACGGTATCCTGGACTAGGGGGTACTCACCACGTCATCTCCTGATCAGTTAGATTGGGCCAAGGACCCACATGGCCGTATACTCATGGGCCAGTTCGGACAGCTGATGCATACACAAGGAAGATTCTACAAGACTTGGTGTTCAAGACAAGGACTCCTCCCCGCCAGCGTATTCGGCTAGGACTCTTGTTATCCTAGGCCTATGGTACATTATATAAGCCGAAGCTAGGCTAGTCGATAGGTTATGACATTATTCATCATACCCTCAGGTTTAGACCACAGTGATCTCGAGGTAGATCAACTCTTGTAACCCCTATACTCATTAAAGTCAATCAAGCAGCATGTAGGGTATTATCTCATCAAGAGAGCTCGAAGCTGTATAAAATCCCATGTTCATGTTACCATCGATCCTAAAACACACAGCTTGGGACCCCCTACCCGAGATCTGCCGGTTTTGACATCGACAATGGTGCTTGCATTGAGAGTTCCACTGTGTGATCGGCAAAGGATCAATGGCTCGACTACAGATCAACTGCGACGACGGCTTCTTCATCACCAGCTCGACCGGTCACCTTAGCTTGGCTGAGGACTGCGCCCTACCTCCGATCGTCATGTTCGGATGAGGGCCTTCATCAACATCAACTCCTATCTCTATCAAGATCATGGAGGAATCATCCATGGAGCCTGGGGGCTCAACGTCAACATTGCCCTCGGGTGACCGTGCTATTTTTCTGGACAATGAACTTGTATCCGCCGCCACCGCCTCCTCGGGTGTCATTTTAAACGATTGCTATGGTGGAATTGTGCGGAACTGAGTCTACAACAACCCTGGAAAATTTCGTCAAGTTCCGATGGAGGAATCTTTGGCAATCTATGATATACCGGAGCCCTATTAAATCTGGACGAGAATTCGGATGAGTTTGGAGCATGGTGTCCAGCATCTAGCTCAGACGTCCTTTTGGAAGATCCAACTGTTGATTGGCTGCAGAATTTTTATATCTACCACTGTCAAAAATTCAGCTCAATCCGACCGTCCAAACTCCAGGAACCTTCCGATTAGTGCATCACTTTTCGGATTTGTTTTCTGCGCGAGAACGAATCCGACCCGAGTTCATCTTCTTTATGAATGGGATTTCGGACATCCTTTTTGAAGGAAGTTTTTGTATGGGGTATTGTGTTTTATTCTCAAACACATCCCACTAATATTAAATGTGTTTTTACAATACGATCTTCACCATCGCACCGGTCTCAAACCAGCACGACAACATTGCTCCACGGCGGCCGACCTGCGCTAGACACATCGCTGCTTTGCTGAGCCAGGCTCAACTTCTTCGGATCATCATCTCGGCGAGCCGAACAAGAGTGCAGCATCGGGAAGGATAAATTATCACCCACATCGTTGCCCCACGGATTACACGGAGCTGGCACACCGGCATCACCACATGGTCACTTCATCAAGCCGGCATTGACCGCGTCACAATTTACGACCTGCGTCGGCATGGCCACATTGTTGCTTCTTTAAGCCGATGTCCATCATGCCAAACTGCTTCAACACCTCGGCTGGATGGCAGCTGCAACATGTCCTTATCGACCTGCTCCGTCACCTCGACTAGACCTAGGGCTTCGCCATCTCTTCATCAACTTACTTCGGAGACTTCGGCGTCACCAGCCGACCAACTTCATCACATGGCTGGACCACGGGCTTCGCCGCGGTGAGCCAACCTTTGCCAGCATCGCCATGCCATCGCTTCATCACCCATCAGGCAATGGGTGTGCAGATCGAGTCCCAATTTTGGGAGTAACCTTTCTTCGGACCGCTATAACAAATAAACCAGGTGCTATTAATCCTAGCAATTTTTGCTTGTTTGGGTTTATTTTTCCCAAGGAATTATTACTCTGCTTTGTTCCATCATTTATACACAGGTCTATCAAATGGTGACCGCGTTAACGACTATCGCGTGGTGGTTCGGTTAGTTTCCGTACATAGTTCGGCGAACACCGTATCCGGAACTTGGACCGACTTGTGAATTCGGGCTTTGCCACGCCTTTACCACATCACGTCGACGCCCTGCATCGACATTGACCTCGACGCTCAGGCCATATCTCTTTCATTGTTTACTTCACTTGTATTAAATAAGTAGAAGATTTTTTTAACAAACATTATTATCTTTATTTATCATTACTTTTGGTTTGCAGTATTTTATCTGTGCAGCTAATCGACTCAGACTGAGTCGCGCTATTGCCTCCGTCGACCAAATTGTGTTGTCGCCTTGGCACGCTGCTCTGTGTTGGCAACCCTGCGTCGTCGCTTCGTTAGCCTACTCGGCCAGAGACTCCGGTGTCACCCGCCGACCTGGTCCATCACTGCGGCTAGACTGGGGGCTTCAACTTTTCGGAGAGCCGAACTCTCTGCTCGGCCACCTTGGGACCAGCCTGGGGGCTGGAACCTTGTCCCGCATCAAGCTCGGACCGCGTCATCAATGCCAAACACATTAACTAGCTAAGTCGGTTTCATGCTCAAAAACTTTTAGTTTTAAATTTTGTTCAGTTCAACCAAGCGTTATACTTTTTTGGCAAAAAGTTGTTTGTTAAAAAAATTCCTTGTCATAACTTTATTTGTGACACACAAATTCAAATACCTCGTTTACTTGGGGGCTTCCTTTATGAAGCCTTTGCTCTTGCATATGATTATACTTGTACGGCTTCGTTCCTTGTTCGTGTATTAAGCCACAATATGCACCATATTGACTTAAGTGCTCTGTAAGCTGGGTTTCCTTGCTCGTGTGCTTACCACAATGTTCCCGATTGTTCGGCTAGGGAGTAAAGGGAGCACCTCTGCGATATCATGACCGGGTCATCCGAGCTCGGACCTCAGACTGGGTGAAGCCCAAAGCTAGCGCTCTTATTGTTTTCAATCATGGTCGGCACACAACGGAACTCATGAGTACAAAAAATCTATTGCACAAGACTCATAGTAACAATGAGCAACCGAAGAAAGGTATCGGTGGAGGTACTATTTTCTTCGAAGATGCTTCTTACACTTTGTTCGTAATATAGCATAAGCTCCCTGAGAGAGCTTTGTCTGTTACAGCCTTATGGCCTGATTACCTGGTTATCGGAAACACCGTCGATATTCTCGACAGATGGAGTACATAACACTTTTTGGCCCTTGACTGAAGAGGGAGAAGCCGACGGTCGGTTAAGACACGTTTAAGTTTCGGGTGAACACAGATATGATATAAGTACTTAGGTACATACAATCATTATACATAAAATTCTTTTACCCAAGTCACTTGGGGGCTCTTAAAATTTATATGAGCTGTTTTATAGTAAATGTGTTTTCTTCTTGGTCGTTGCAAAGGGCTGACCCGCGTGAAATCTTGAGATCGGATGCGTCATGTTAAAGCACGACAGAAGCACAATTTTTTGTCCAATTTTCAGATTGGCACCGAACAATTGATCTTGTTCGGACGTCAAGTTTTTACTTACGTTTTTTGGTTTTCCAAGCTTACGGCTTGACCTCGGCTGTCGCCAAACGCTAATCGGGGGCTCGTAGCTTGCTTCCCTAGTTTAAAGCTCCTATTACTAAGTGAAAGTTATAAAGCCAGTGTATCTAATTGCCCCGTTTCCGCTAACACAACCGTCTTCGGGCACCGAGACGTCGGCTAAGGGTTGTCTTGTTATTGCTGCGTAGTATCTACAAAGGGGTAGAAGCCGACTTTGGGCCACTTTCAACTGATAAACGATCGCGACCGAGTGAAAATAAACATATCATCGGCATTTGTATTTAATATACAAGGGCCGCTTTCCGTAATCATTGTTATAAAGCCATAAATATGCATTAATTTGACTTAAGATTTTGGCCAAGCTGGGTTGCCTGGATCCTGTGCTTACCCCTACGTTCCCGATTGTTCGGCTAGATGGTAAAGGGAGCACCTCTGTGATTGTTACTACCGGGTCATCCGAGTAAGTACCTCAGACTGGGTGAAGCCGAAAGCTAGCAATCTTAAAGGATCACATTAGTCAGCAACGACAGAAGTGAAAACTTTGGTTCATTAATAACATAGAGTTCGGGAACTTTCCCTGAACTAAATCCTCAATATTTTCCTCCCACATTGACCGGAGGTGAGGTTTCATGATCATGATAAGCATGACGACCCAAAGAAAGGAACCGATAGCGGGACTATTTTCCTTGGAAGATGTTTCTTACATTACGTAATATAACATATCTCTCCGCGTACCTTTGTTTATAAAACTGTATGGTCGGATTGCCTTCTTTTCCATAAATCTTTGCCCTTATAACAGCTTTATAAAGTAGGAAAATACTCCTCGGCTACTGGTCGAAGTGGTTGAAGCCGACGGTCAATCAATAAAGTTTCCTACAATGCGGACCCAAGCATTAATGATGTAAAGTACTCGAATACATACAGTCATTACACATAATTTGTGATTTTACTATGGATATCGATCCTTAATTCGGCCACCCGTGCCCGCATTAGGGATCGGGGGCTACTGGGCTTTGGGCTTATTATTTACAAATATTAAAGGGGCAAATCGATCCCCTGATCTAGTGTTGCCACCCGACCAGTGTCTCAAGGGCTACTGCATTGCCTATTCAATGCAGAAAATTTTAAGTGCAATACAGTTTCCAAGGAGATTTTGATCCTCAGGTTGGTCGGCCGCACCCAACCCGAGTCTCGAGGACTGAACACGCCGCTTTTTGTGTCCCGAAGTATTCTATCGAGCTAGTACTGGGATCAGCGGTCCTATGTCATCCTTCAGGTACATCTCGAGTTTTAGACCGACACACACACCTTGAGGGCTACTGGCTTATATATCTCGGCAGAGAATAAATTGCACCAATCAAAAAACGGAGCCCGCAGTCAGGGGTGGTGCACCACCTCGGAAGCAGTCCGGCATAAAGCTCGGGCGCCAGTGGCTGGCTCCATAGAGGGCATTTCTGGCATTAAGCTCGGCTAAACTCCTTCAACTTTTTTGAACCAAGGTGATCTATGACACCTCAAATAAAGTCTGGCATTAGAACTCGGATACAGTCCAGCGATGGAGCTCGGATATAGTCTGGCGTTGGTGCTCGGCTGCAAAAGATACCTCGATTGCAGTCCGGCGTTGGAGCTCGGATGCAAGAGGACACCGCGCCCGGGAACAACTTCAAACCTGAGGTGGGCGTGAAAATAACAAGGCTTTGATAAAAGCCGATAATTTAAAGGGGCTCCTCAGATACCCGACATGTAAACTCTTCGGATTTACTTCGGTGATCCTCAAGATTGAAGATGAGAAGATTTTTTGAACCTGTTTTCAAGACCGATGACCGAAGATGAAGAACAGTTTGAAAGAATCGAGGAGCATCCCCAACTTGAAGACCGCTTCAGGGGGCTGCTGATGGTGTCCTGGACTAGGGGGTACTCACCACGTCGTCTCCCGATCAGTTAGATTGGGCCGAGGACCCCCATGGTCGTATACTCATGGGCTAGTTCAGATAGCTGATGCATACACAAGGAAGATTCCACAAGACTTGGTGATCAAGATAAGGACTCCTCCCCGCCGGCGTATTCGGCTAGGACTCTTGTTATCCTAGGCCTATGGTACATTATATAAACCGAGGCCAGGCTGGTTGATAGATTATGACATTATTCATCATACCCTCAGGTTTAGACCACAATGATCTCGAGGTAGATCAACTCTTGTGACCCCTATACTCATTAAAGTCAATCAAGCAGCATGTAGGGTATTATCTCATCAAGAGAGCCCGAAGCTGGGTAAAATCCCATGTTCATGTTACCATCGATCCTAAGACACAGAGCTTGGGACCCCCTACCCAAGATCTACCGGTTTTGACACCAACAGTCATCACCAAGCCCACCACTGCGTCACAACCAGAGGCTTTGGCAGGCAAAGACTACTTTTTTCAGGATAGCATGTACTAGTTTTCTCCCTTTGAATTTGGCCGCTGTGGGATCCCTTCCCGCCTTCATTTGGGAAGAGGACCAAGGCCACTATAAATAAGACTTAGCCACCACCATAGAGGGGGGATTGGATCCATTCCACCCTGACCAACTCACCAGCTCACTTGAGCCCAAGAACACCTCACCTCCTGAGGTTGTCACCACTGTAACAGTTCATCCTCAGCCCCTCGAGGCCAATCCACCACAAAGCATGAGTAGGGTTTTACACCACAAGGTGGCCCGAACCTGGGTAAACTACTGTGTCCCTTTTCCATTAAGTTCATCGAGCTAGGCCATGGGATTAGTGAGTAGGAAGACTGGGGAGGACGAGTTCTTCACACGCACCCCAGAGTTCGAACCTCTCAAGGGTCCGCGGAACATGAAATCTAACATTTGGTGTGCCAGGTTGGGGTGCGTCGAAAATCCGCCACTCCGTCCACTGCGCTCCGCTATCGGCTCTCATGGTGGACGCTCCTCCATCGACCAGATTGACACGCGCCTTCGGAGGGCTGAGGGCCTCCGAGCATTCACCCCTACCCTGCGGCGGGTGTAGTTGCCGCCCAAGTTCAAGCCGGAGTTGACGCCCCGTTAGACGGCATGGCAGGTCTGACAGGTTTCCTCCAAGCATACGAGGAGGCAGTTTGGGCGGCCAGCGGCGACGACAAGGTCATGGACAACTGGCTCCCCATGGCCCTCGCGGGCGCGCCGCATGCCTGGCTGCTCAACTTGCTAGGGTCTTCAGTGGCTTCTTGGGAGGAGCTATGCGGCCTCTTCATCACGCGCTTCGCGGCGCCGGTACCCCACGCCGTTGCAGCCCTCTTGGGTGGTTCACAAGTGCTGCCCTCGGACTGCCACGTCAAGCAGTTCTTCTGCCAGGTGGGTGCCACCCGCGTGCAGCAGGGAGCTCCCCTGGGCTGGACGACACCTAAAGCTGACCTCACCATGGACTCAAGGGATCACCCCATGACCACCACAGGCGCCGGCGCGCTCCCGATGCTCTGCACCCCACCATATGCAACGTGGCGGTCACCAAGACCCTCAGCGACGGTGGAGTCGACCTCAATGTGCTCTCTGTGGAGGCATTCGGCTTGCTTCATGTGCCCCTTGGCCGGCTCCGCCCCACCAAGCCTTTCTCTGGAGTTGTTGACGGCTCCACCTGCCCCCTGGGGCAGATCCGCCTCCCCGTCACCTTCGGCACCCGCGACAACTACCGCACTGAGCTTATCGACTTTGACATCGCCCGCATCAGCCTCCTGTACAATGCCATCCTCGGTTACCCGGCCTTGTCCAAGTTCATGACAGCAACTCACCCTGCCTACAATCTCATGAAGATGCCGGGGAGTAGCGGCGTTCTCACTATGGCTGGAGACACCAAGGAGGCGTTGTTGGCCCTCAAGCTCACCTTCAGGGCCGCAGCAGCTGCACACCCAAGCGAGGAAGGAACCCCAGAGGTCGGGGGGCTGCACCCGCCAAGAAGAAACAATTGTTCTCCCAACATCGTTCTGAGACGATGCAAGTGCCGGTTGATGAAGGCAGAGCGTCGGGCGCCACATTCACCATTGGTGCCGGCCTCCCACCAGATCAAGAAAAGGTGTTGGTCAGCTTCTTATGCACCAACAAGGAAGTGTTCGCATGGGAGCCCAAGGATCTGGTTGGGATCCCGAGGGGAATAATCGAGCATCACCTGAGGGTGTGCCCCAACATGCGCCTAGTGAAGCAGAAGGCGTGGAGGCAGTCCACGAAGAAGCAAGCATTCATCGTCCAAGAGACTCGCAAGCTGCAGGATGTTGGAGTCATCTGAGAGGTGCGGTACCTGGAGTGGCTGGAAACCCGGTTGTCGTCCCCAAAAAAGGCAGGAAGGAGCACATGTGCATTGATTTCACCAACCTCAACAAGTCCTGCCCTCAAGACCCCTTCTCGCTTCCGCGCATTGATCAGATCGTCCACTCCACCGCTGAGGGCGACCTGCTGTGCTTTCTGGACGCCTTCTCGGGCTATCACCAATTCAAGATGGCGGTGCAGGATGTGGAGAAGATAGCCTTCTTGACCCCATGCGGGGTGTATTGCTACACCTGCATGTCGTTTGGGCTGCATAATGCCGGTACAACCTTCCAGCGGCTGATGCACATCGCTCTGGGCCAGCAGCTCGGGAGGAACGCCGAGGCCTACATCATGACATAGTAGTAAAGTCTCGGGAGGCAAGGACCCTTATTGAAGATCTAGAGGAAACATTTGCCAGTCTGTGCAAAGGAGATCTGCAGCTCAACCCGGAGAAATGTGTGTTTGGCGTTCCTTCTAACAAGCTGCTGGGTTTCCTGGTGTCACATTGGGGGATCGAGGCCAACCCGGAGAAGGTTAAGGCGATAGAAAAGATGAGCGTGCCACAAACCCTCAAGGAGATCCAGAAGCTGGCGGGTTGTGTGACCTCGATAGGGCGCTTCATCTCCAAGCTGGGGGAACGCGCCCTCCCGTTCTTCAAGCTGATGAAAAAGAAGGGGTCGTTCGAGTGGACTCCGGAGGCTGACGCGGCATTCCAAGACCTCAAGAGATACCTCACTAGCCGACCAGTGATGGTAGCGCCGCGTCCGCTTGAGCCCTTGGTGCTTTACCTGGCCGCCACGCCGCATTCTACCAATGCAGCGCTGGTGGCCATCCGGGAGGACAAGGGACCGCCAAGCGGCACCGTGCACCCGGCCAGGATGACACAGCCTCAGGACGGTGCTCCTGAGGCCTCGGCAGCACCAAAAGACGACCAAGATCCTTAGGACGGCGCTCCTGAGGCCCTGGCTGCCCCAATAAATAGCCAAGCTCCTAAGGTCCTTGAGGGAGTCCTGGATTAGGGGGTGTCCAGACAGCCGGACTGTATACATCATCCAGACTATTGAAGCATGAAGATACAAGGCTCAAGACTTCGGCCCGTGTCCGGATGGGACTCTCCTTTGCGTGAAAGACAAGCTTGGCAATCCGAATATTGTGTTTCCTTCCTTGTAAACCGACTCCATGTAAACCCTAGCCCTCTCCGGTGTCTATATAAACCGGAGAGGTTGGTCCTTAGAAGCCCGATCACAATTACAATCATATCATCATAGGCTAGCTTCTAGGGTTTAGCCTCTATGATCTCATGGTAGATCTACTCTTGTACTACCCATATCTTGAATATTAATCAAGCAGGAAGTAGGGTTTTACCTCCATCGAGAGGGCCCGAACCTGGGTAAACATCTGTGTCCCTTGCTTCCTGTTACCATCAGCCTTGACGCACAGATCAGGACCCCCTACCCGAGATCCGCCGGTTTTGACCCCGACATTGGTGCTTTCATTGAGAGTTCCTCTATGTCGTCACCATGGGGCTTGATGGCGCCTTCAATCATCAACAACACGGTCCAGGGGGAGACTTTTCTCCCCGGACAGATCTTCGTGTTCGGCGGCCTCGCGCTGCGGGCCAATTCACTTGGCCATCCGGAGCAGATCGACAGCTACGCCCCTGGCCACCAGGTCAGGTTCGGAAACTTGAATTACATGGCGGATATTCGCGGAGACTTGATCTTCGATGGGTTTGGGCCTGCTCCAGGAGCACCGAACAGTTACGATGGGCATGGCTTAGACATGCTGTCAGACGATACGCGGGATATCACACCTGCGGCAGCCCCAGATCTAAATCCAGAGCAGGTTGCATCACCTGAGGACGGAGGGGTGGACCCCGCCCCGCAGGCCGCACACTCATCGGCGGTCGAGTCGAAGACATGCCTCACTTCTGAGGAAGCCTATGACTCCGGACCCCCGGATTCGTATCCGGTTGTAGGTTCTAGTCCGCGCGTTCCGGAGCCCGCCGAGCCTGGTTGGGCTCCGATAATGCAGTTCACCGCTGTAGACATCTTTCAGCACTCGCCCTTTGGCGACATGCTGAACTCATTAAAGTCTCTCTCTTTGTCAGGAGGCTCTGGGCTGAACTATGTGCGGCTTGAGTGGGAAGCAGGCAACGAAGGAATTCGCTGCCCACCCACCACCCACTTCATTGCCACGATCGATGATTTAACCGATGTGCTTGACTTCGACTCTGAAGACATCGACGGTATGGACGATGATGCAAGAGAATTACAGGAGCCACCGCTCACAGGACGGTGGACGGCCACCTCCTCGTACGACATATATATGTTGGACACTCCGAAGGAAACCAATGGCGACGAGGCAACGGAGGACAACCCCTCAGGGAGAAAAGCAAAGCATGGGCGTCGTTGGCGCCGCTCCAAGCCCCGCCACAGCAATAACGACCCCGAAGAAGAAGACAATCCGGATGGGGCCGAAGAAGAATACAACCCTGATTAGCCTGCCTTTGAACAGGCCGAACAGGAAGATGAGCAGGTCAGCCCAGAAGAACAGGCGACGGAAGGATATCCGGAGGAAGACAACTACATGCCCCCTCCGAAGACGAGATTAGCCTCGGCGACGACAAGTTCGGCATGCCTGAGGATCCCGTGGAGCAGGAGCGCTTCAAGCGTCGGCTTACAGCCACTGCGAGGAGCCTGAAGAAGAAGCAGCAGCAACTCCAAGCTGATCAAGACCTGCTCATAGATAGATGGACTGAAGTCCTGGCAGCCGAGGAGTACGGACTCGAGCGCCAAACGGCTGACCGGCCACCCCGTGGCCGGGATAAAATGGGATATAAACCTGAATACCAACCCGCACCCCCACACCAATACACTATGGCCCAGGGAAACAGGCAAGACCTGCAAGATATTCTGGAAAACAAAGCAGGACAACCAAGATCGATCTATGGATCGCGGGGGCGTGCCCCAGCGTGCGACGATGACCGTCACGCCGGATACATCATCAACAAGTCCGGGCGGGCCAAACACAGCAACCCAGACCAATTCGATCTGCGTAGCCACATAGCCCGGCACAGAGGCACCGCACACCCCCTCTGCTTCACTGATGAAGTGATGGATCATGAATTCCCAGAAGGGTTCAAACCCATAAACATCGAATCATACGATGGCACAACAGACCCCGCAGTATGGATCGAAGATTTCCTTCTCCACATTCACATGGCCCGTGGAGATGATCTACACGCCATCAAATACCTTCCCCTTAAGCTCAAAGGACCAGCCCGACACTGGCTAAACAGCCTGCCAGCAAATTCCATCGGCAGTTGGGAAAACCTGGAAGTCGCATTCCTCGACAACTTCCAGGGCACATATGTGCGACCACCGGACGCTGATGACCTGAGCCACATTACTCAACAGCCCGGAGAGTCAGCCAGGAAATTCTGGACTCGGTTCCTAACTAAAAAGAACCAAATAGTCAACTGTCCGGATGCCGAAGCTCTGGCGGCTTTTAAGCATAATATCCGTGACGAGTGGCTCGCTCGACACCTCGGCCAGGAAAAACCGAAGTCCATGGCAGCTCTCACAACACTAATGACCCGCTTTTGCATCGGTGAGGACAGCTGGTTGGCTCACAGAGGCACCACGCCACATTCCCGCACCTCGGACGGCCGCGATACTAATGGCAAGCCATGGCGTAACAGACATAAGCGACGGAACAACGGCGACAACACTGAAGACACGTCAGTCAACGCCGGATTCAGTGGATCCAAGTCCGGTCAGCGGAAGAAGTCGTTCAAAAGAAATAATCAGGGACCGTCCAATCTGGACCGCATATTGGAGCGCTCGTGCCAAATTCATGGCACCCCGGACAAGCCAGCCAACCACACCAATAGAGACCGCTGGGTGTTCAAACAGGCCGGCAAAATAAATGCCGAAAACAAGGACAAGGGGCTGCACAGAGACGATGACGAAGAGCCCCGGTGTCCGAACACGGGGGGACAAAAGAAATCCCCCCCCCCCCAGGTAAAAATGGTCAACATGATCTACGCCACTCACATCCCCAAGCGGGAATGGAAGCGGGCAGTACGGGACGTCTACGCGATGGAGCCAGTCGCCCCCAAGTTCAACCCATGGTCAGCTTGTCCGATCACCTTTGATCATAGGGATCACCCTACTAGCATCCGTCACACCGGCTCAGCCGCATTGGTCTTAGACCCAATTATAGATGGATTTCACCTCATGCGAGTCCTTATGGACGGTGCGAGCAGCCTGAACCTGCTTTATCAGGACACAATGCGCAAAATGGGCATTGACCCTTCAAGGATCAAGCCCACCAAAACCACCTCTAAAGGCGTGATTCCTGGAATAGAGGCCCGTTGCACGGGCTCTATAACATTGGAAGTGGTCTTTGGATCTCCGGATAACTTCCAAAGCGAAGAGTTAATCTTCGATATCGTCCTTTCCGCAGTGGTTACCACGCACTGCTCGGATGGACCGCATTTGCTAAATTCAACGCGGTACCACACTACGCATACCTCAAGCTCAAGATGCCAAGACCACGCGGGGTCATAACAGTTAACGAAAACATGGACCCCTCTCTCCATACAGAAGAGCATACTGCAGCCCTCGCGGCAGAAGTACAATGCAGCCTCCTCCGACAAACCACCAATCCGGCGACGACAACCTCAAGCACCGTCAAGCGAGTCCGAAGCACCCCGCAGCAGGATCATCAAGCACGCCAAGAGCACGATTAGCAGTCTGGCCTCCGCTCAAGCCCCATTAAAGCAGCATTTGTGCCACGCGTACACAGTTACGCACTCAAGATACCATGGGCATAGGCGGAGGCGCGACAACGACTCAGTCAATAGTGCGGGTAACCGCTACATACCTTCATAATCTTTCCTTTTTACCTTTCAGGACATTGCTTTAGTGCAGCCTCTTCGGAAGAGCCGGATTGACGGACTCACATAGGAGAGAAAACCAAGGAGGCAACAGGCGTTGCGCACAGAAGGAAATACCCAGGTGGAATCTATTTACGATCGTTATACCTGTGTTATCTATCTGCCCGCGGCCTGCCCCTGAATAGAAAATGTCAAATATTCCTATTTATCTCCGCTTAACGCATCCATTGTAAACATACGCTTAAACGTATTATTCATCAATGGGAGATTATATATAGCGTCTGCTTATTATTCTTATTTGAGCATTTTTTTTCTTATAAATGTTTATTTGATATTGCATCCATACACCTTGGTACGGTTAGTTTGCCAGGGGCTTCTCATGGCGCCCCGTAATATGGCAAGTACAGTCCGAACACTTTCAATAGTGCGGCACCCCGAACTTATAGCACTATATGCATCAGCTCCGAATCATGTATTGGGTCTACAGTTGGGTTAGCCCGGCTCCCTTGTTTTGGTGCCTTACGTTCCGTTACATCGGCTAAGGTAGCGCAGGGAGAACTACTACGATTGTGTCCCGGTTCTTCCGGACGAGCACCTCAGTAGAGAAAGCCGAAACTGACCGGCATGATGTGGCGAGAGCTGGTCGCTGTTTGAGAGGTCTTAAAATCCTTAAAGATTTTCCACTTTAGGCGATAAATCGGCTTCGTCCGATCTAGGCGTGTATAGCGCCCCAATTCGGCCTTCCAGATGTTAGGGGCTTCGCTGAAATTTAAAATTGTAGACTTCTATGGCTAAGTGAAAGTTATAAAGCCACATAGTCCGATTGCCTTGTTCGTTGCGCTGGACACCTCCTTAAGGGACCAAAAAGTTGGATAAAGAGTGTCCGGGTTTTCCACAAACACCCCAGTACTAGTTACGTGGGGACGGAAGTCGACGACTGGCCTACTTTCAGAATTTTATAAACAACCGCACGAAAGGTAATATTTTAAATCAAATAGTGCTACATAGCACAAGTAAATTCGTCTTTAAATTACAACAGCGGCAGAGGTACATTTAATCAAAGATCTTGTCCTTGGTACACTCATCGGCCACGAGACGGGCGCCCTTCATAACACCATCATTGTACTTCTCGGGATGGCGATGCTCCTTGCCTTCTGGAGGACCGTCCTTTACCAGCTTCTCAGCATCCAGCTTGCCCCAATGCACCTTCACGCGGGGAAAGGACCGGCGGGCACCCTCAATACAAAAAGATCGCTTGATGACTTCAAGCCACGGACAGGCATTCACCATCCACTTGCTCAAGCCGAAGTAGCTAGTGGGCAGGGGCTCACCTGGCCATAGCCGTACTATGAAACCCTTCATAGCCACTTCGGCCGCCCTGTGGAGTTCGACCAACTGCTTCAGTTGGTCACTCACAGGCATTGGATGTTCGGCCCCAGCATACTAGGACCAGAACAGCTTCTCCGTTGAGCTCCCCTCCTGGGCACAGTAGAACTCTGCAGTGTCTAATACACTGCGTGGCAGATCTGCGAATGCCCCTGGAGAGCTCCAAATTCGAGTAAGTAAAAGAAACGCCTCCTCCACATGTTTGCTTTGCATAAAGAATTTCTTACCCGCTGCTATCTTTTTGGCCTCCTGGATTTCCTGCTGTGCCTTCTTGGCTTCGGCCTTGGCGTCTTTTATACTCACCAAGGCCTTCGCAAGCTCGGCCTCTTTCATCTTTAGATCATGCTCCACGGACTCGTACTTCTTGCCAAGGTCCTGGAGCCTTGATGTACCTCGCCCACTCTCGCACTTTGCTTTTCGCGCTCCTTGCACTCCAAGGCCATCTTGTCTTCGGCCTCGGACAACACTTTCTTCAGGGATGCCACTTCGGCGGTGGCCCCTGTTACACAGTCACGACGCTTAGGCGTTACACTAACCAATTTCGTTTATCCTTAAATGCATAAGAGCGGGGAATCACTTACCCTTGTTCTCTTCGAGCTGCCTCTTCGTGAGGTTGGGCTCTCCCTCCGCCTGCTCCAGGTCCCGCTTTAGTTCGGCAACCTCGGCTGTGCGGGCAGCAGCGGCAAGCAGCACAACCTTCTTATTCACATGAATATTCATTATTAGACTCCTGCGGATTATTATTGACCCTCCATTTGGTTTTTCTTTCCAAACACCAAACAGAGTATCAGGGGCTACTACCATCGGGTGGTAATTTTGCACACATTTATTGCTTACCTCAAAACCTGTCAGGAGGCTGGTGCAAGCTTCGGTTAGTCTGCTCTTGGCAGACGAAACCTTCTGAATCACCGCACTCATAAGAGTACGATGCTCTTCATCCATGGAAGCGCCGCGAAGCGCTTCCAGCAGACAATCCGGCGCCTCGGGCGCAATGGAAGTCCTCGACACAGACGGCTCACCCTCCTTGACGAGGGGCTGCCTGCCTGAGTCCGGAATCGTTGAAGGTTCCGGAACAGTGTTCGGCTGAGAGCCTATCCTACTGTGGCTCTCATCGACACGATCCGCGGGGATCTTGAACCCCTCGTGTCCGACATCTGGAACCCCGCCTCGGGGCGTCTCCAGAGTCACCTCCCCCCGCTCTGGGAGCCTTCGGAACAACACCTCCGTGTCATCCGCGGGCTGAGGAGTAGTGGCTGTCAGAAGCGAATTCATCTCCGAATCGCTGAGGGACCCGGAGGAAGATACCTCGGGGTGGGCCCTGGCCAGACTGCATATATATTCGGTGTTATAAAAAAGCTATGGATTGAAGTCATGATAGAGTGCGGACACTTACGATCGCACTGGGGGCTTCCCCCTGGGCAGCCACCCCTCCTCGTTGAGAGTGGCCGTGGCAGAGTAGTCCAGAAGGGACACCTTTCCCTTCTTGGACGTCCCAGCCTCCCCTTCTGGGGCGGCTTTTCTCTTTTTCTCCTCGCCGGTGTGGGGAAGTAGAATTTCTTCTTGATTCCCCCCGCCTCCGCGCGAGGAATCTGTCTCGTCGTCGTCAGATGATGTGGGTATGATGGCCTTACACCGAGGGCCTTTTCCGGCCCCTTGGTCCGCCTCCCCAGGCCCCTCATCCTTCCCGGATGGGGAATCGTCTTCTTCTTCTTCCTCCCCTTCGTGGGAGGAGTGTGCCTCGTCGTCTTCGAACGAGGCTTCCGGCACAACCTTACGACGGAGACCCTTTTGGGTCCCCGGGGCCTTCTTTTTGGCCTTCTTCTCCGGCACCTTGTACAGCGCCGGGACCACCATCTCTGTCAGGAGAGCACCAGCTAGACTTTCTGGCAGCGGAGCCTGACAGTTAACCTGCTCCGCTGTCTTCACATAATCCTGAACAATTATGCACAGTTACTTAAGACTCCCCCATGAATATATTGGGAAGAACCGAATCCAGTGGTAGTCTGAGAACTCACCTGACTAGGAGGCCGCACAGCGTGGAGCCCGCGGTCCTCAGATGTGGGAGGAGGCACTTAGGAGGCCTTGAGCAACACCTTCCATGCGCCTTTATGCGTCATGTCGTAGAGCTTCCGGAGCATCTGGTGTTCGGCCGGGACGAACTCCCACAGATTGAATGCCCGCCTTTGGCACGGCAGAATCCGACGAATGAGCATGACCTGGATCACGTTGACAAGCTTGATGTTCTTGTCCTTCATGCTTTTGATGCAGGTCTGGAGTCTGGTCAGCTCCGTAGATTCGCCCCAGGACAGGCCCTTCTTTTCCCAGGAGGTGAGCCGCATGGGGGCTCCGGATCGGAACTCGGGGGCCGCCGCCCAGTTGGTGCCGCGCGGATCGATGATGTAGAACCACCCCGATTGCCGCCCTTTTACGGTCTCGGCAAAGGAACCGTCCAGCCAGCTGACGTTAGGCATCTTGCCCACCATGGCCCCTCCGCACTCCGCTTGCTGGCCGCTTACAATCTTCGGCTTCACGTAGAAGGTTTGCAGCCACAGGCCGAAGTGAGGCCGGATGCGGAGGAAGGCCTTGCATACGACGATGAAAGCCGAGATGTTGAGGATGAAATTTGGGGCTAGATCATGGAAATCTAGCCCGTAGTAGAACATGAGCCCGCGGACGAAGGGATGAAGTGGGAATCCCAGTCCACGGACGAAGTGGGCGACGAAAACGACCCTCTCATGGGGTCCTGGGGTCGGAATGACCTGCCCGGCGTCCGGTAGCCGGTGCGCTATGTCTGCGGCCAAGTATCCGGCCGCCCGAAGATTGGTGACGTGCTTCTCCTTAACGATGGAGGCCACCCACTTGCCTCCTGCTTCGGTCATGTTTAGCTATGCGGAGAAGACTTGGGCTTGGGCGCTAGAGCTCGAGGGGGCAAGGGTGGGCGAAGGAGGAAGAAGGCGTGGGTAAAAATGAGGAAATCTTATCCCTTTATAGGGGCGACGAAAGTGGTGCGCCTCCCCACTTGCCCGTTGGGAATCGCTTGCTTCCCAAGCACCACGATTGATGGCATGGTGGGATTACCCATACCCGTATCGATGAGAATCCCGTGATAAGGGGACACGATCTCTGCTTTGACAAGACGTGTTAGGGAAACCGCCTCGCAATATGCGTTGTGGCTGGTTGTAGGAAAACTGTTCGAATAATGACCCAACCGTAGTGACACGTCACGTTGTCTAAAAAGTTGTCAGCAGATTGCATTTGTGAAATATCATTCTCTCCGCGGTATCATGTGAAGATCATCTTACAGATCCGGACACGATTAAAGTGTTCGATAATTACTTTGGAGTATTCGGAGAAGGAACCCGCCTTGCAATGCCAAAAACAAGACTGCGCGCCGGACTCATCGTCATTGAAGCCTGGTTCAGGGGCTACTGAGGGAGTCCTGGATTAGGGGGTGTCCGGACAGCCGGACTGTATACATCATCCGGACTATTGAAGCGTGAAGATACAAGGCTCAAGACTTTGGCCCGTGTCCGGATGGGACTCTCCTTTGCGTGAAAGACAAGCTTGGCGATCCGGATATTGTGTTTCCTTCCTTGTAAACCGACTCCATGTAAACCCTAACCCTCTCCGGTGTCTATATAAACCAGAGAGATTCGTCCTTAGAAGCCCGATCACAATTACAATCATACCATCATAGGCTAGATTCTAGGGTTTAGCCTCTACGATCTCGTGGTAGATCTACTCTTGTACTACCCATATCTTCAATATTAATCAAGCAGGAAGTAGGGTTTTACCTCCATCGAGAGGGCCCGAACCTGGGTAAACATCTGTGTCCCTTGCTTCCTGTTACCATCAGCCTTGATGCACAGATCGGGACCCCCTACCCGAGATCCGCCGGTTTTGACACCGACAGTCCTCCAGCCCCAGGAGGTACAAGACCCCGCCAGCACTTCCGCCCTTGTCGAGCACCCAGTGTACTTCGTCGGCATGGTACTGCGCGACGCTCGGGTGTGCTACTCCATGCCGCAAAAGCTCTTGCTTGCGCTCCTTGTCGCCTCCCGCAAGTTGTGCCACTACTTCTAAGTCCACCCCATCAAGGTCGTCTCGGCTTACCCACTGGAGAGAGTGATCCGGAGCCCCAATGCCGTGGGGAGAGTCACCGAATGGAATATCGAACTGCAGGCATTCTAGTTGGAGTTCAGCATCATCAGGGTCATCAAGGGTGTGGCCCTCGCTGACTTCATGGTAGAGTGGGCTGACGTCCCTGGCCATGAAGTGCGCGAGGACCGCTCCCTCACACCCGATGATGAGGCACCAGACGGCTGGATCATGTACATCGATGGTACCTTCATGCGTCAGGCCGCGGGGGCTGGAGCCGTGCTCATCTCGCCCACCCAGGACAAGCTCTACTCCGCCATGTAGCTCTACTTCCGGCAGGGCGTGAAGGTCTCCAACAACACCGCGGAGTACGAAGGCTTGATTGCCGGTCTCAAGGTTGCGGCAGCCTTGGGAGTGAAGTGCCAAACTATCAAGGGAGACTCACAGCTCCTCGTCAACTTCTCCAACAAGGAGCACACACCGAAGGATGAGCACATGGAGGCATACCTCGAGGAGGTACGCAAAATTGAGGATCAATTCTTGGGCCTGGAACTGCAGCATGTGCCGTGCGTCACGAACAGGGAAGCAGACGACATCGCCAAAAGGGCATCCCGACGCCTGCCTTAGGAGCACGACGTCTTCTAGGAGCAGCTCTTGAAGCCTTCAGCATCCCCTCCTACGGTGGCATCAGCACTACCTCAGGAGGACCTTCCCCGAGCCCCTACGACAGGCGCCCCAGCTTGTGGCCCGGCCTCGGGAGCTCGCCTACTCCTTGCCCTCAAGCCTCAGAAGGGGTGCTGGACTGAGGAGTTTAAGGCGTCATTGCTTCATGGGATCCTTCCGGAGAAGGAGGAAGACACGGAGCACATGGCTCACCAGGCCATTGCATACTGCATCCAGGACGGTGACCTCTGTCGGAAACGGCCAAACGATGTTTACCTATAGTGCATCTCCAGGGAACAGGGACATGAGCTGCTCACTGACATACATGGCGGGGACTACGGACATCACTCTTCAACGCGCACCCTAGTGGGCAAGGCATTCCGTAGCGGGCTATACTGGCCCATGGTGCTTCATGATGCCACCGAGCTGGTGAGATCCTGTGAAGCTTGCTAGTTTCATGCCAAGCAGATCCACCAGCCCATTCTAGTCCTCCAGACCATCCCGCTCTCATGGTCATTCGCGGTCTGGGGGCTGGACATCCTGGGCCCATTCCCTCGAGCGCCCGGGGGCTACCGCTACCTCTATGTCGCAATCGGCAAGTTCACCAAGTGGACGGAGGTGGAAGCCGTCTGCACCATCCCAGCCGGTTCGGTAGTCAAGTTCATCAAGGGCCTCGTGAGCCACTTTGGGGTTCCCAATCGCATCATCACCGACAATGGCTCGCAATTCACTAGCAACCTTTTCAAAACATATTGTGCTAACCTTGGAACGCAGATATGCTATGCTTCGGTGGCACACCCCAGGAGCAATGGCTAGGCCGAGCACACCAACGCAGAGGTCCTGAGAGGCCTCAAGGAAAGAACCTTCAAGAAGAAGCTCGATGCCTGCGATAGGGGCTGGCTTGATGAGCTCCAGCCCATATTGTGGTCCATCCGCACCACCGCGACCAAGCCGACGGGCGAAACTCCATTCTTCCTCGTCTACAGAGCTAAAGCAGTTCTCCCTCATGAGGTCAGGCATCACTCCGCGTGGGTCTTGGCGTTTGACGAGGTACATCAGGACGCCTCGTGGGGGATGGACCTCGTGCTAGGGGAGGAACTCCGCCGCCAAGCCTCACTCCGAGCCGCGAAGTACTAGCACGCGTTGCGGCGGTATCACCGCCGCAGCGTCCGCTCCAAGACACTCGAGGTGGGTGATCTTGTCCTGAGGCGGGTCCTCTCCAGGGAAGGGTTGCATAAGCTCTCACCCATGTGGGAAGGCCCATTCAGGATCTCCTAAAAACTCTGCACTTTGTGATGCTCATCTACTCTATCTCATCTACAACTCTGCACTAAGTTTTTGACTCATTCTTTTTGCAAAAACTCTGCACTTTGTGATGCTCATTTACTCTATCTCATCTACAACTATTCACAGGGTCATCTCTCAGTTTGTTGTGCAGAATGTATGATCAAAGTGATAGTCAGAACAAGTCAGACGAGCAGATGGACTTGAGTGAGGGCACTAGTCCCTCTGGAAGCTATGATGAAGGTAGCAGGAGCACACCAAGTAACCTGCCTAAGGCTCAGACTAGGCAGAGGAATAAGAAAACTTCAGACTTTGAGGATGAAGACTTTGAGATTGAAGAAGTCAGCTCAAAGAAGAAGGTGCTAATGAAGGAATATGCTGATGCTGCTTCTACCAAGCCAGGACAGCACAGGAAGGCACCTGCCAGAAGAGTGCCAGTGTCGAAGGCCAGGGGAACAACTCAAGAGACCATGTTATTCACACTTGAGCAAAGAACAGGTGAAGAGGGAAAGAAGAGGGTCAGGAAAACCACTGCTAGAGTGCTTGGAAATTCATCCATGAGGAGAGACTCTGCTAGTGAGGAGGAAGAGGAAGAAGAGGTTACTACACAAGCACCTCCTGCTAGTCACAGAAGTTGATGGGGGATGCCATCAAGTCTGGAGCTGCTCCTTCAAATCCCAACACATCCCCCAAAGCTCCAGCGCAAGCCTCCAATACAGCTCCTAAGTGAAGCACCAAGAACATCCCTGCTGCAGAAAATAACAAGGCTTAGTGCCTGAAGTTGAGGAAGAAGATGTTGAAGCCCAAGTGCTTAGGAAGCTCAAACCAAAAATTCCGGACCATGATGACAATCATCCAGTGGCCGAGAATATGAAGGAAAGGAAGATGCAGGTCTCAGATTGTGGAGGCGAGCTGATCCATATGCAGTGAGGAGAAGGATAGCTGTGGACTACATATTCCACACCAAAGAACAACAAGATTTTTATGAAACCGTTCTGCTTGACAAGAAACCCATTGTTAGTGACATGAAGTGGGTTGACTGAAAGTATATTGATGCTAATGAAGACCACTTCCCAGGAGTGCATGAGATCTTCAAGCTCAATGGTGTTGACAAATTTGTGGGTCAAAAGATGACCAAATGGAATGATGAGCTCATAATGCAGTTTTACTCTACAGCTCATCTCTATCCATATGGTAAGATAGTGTGGATGAGTGGGCAAAACTCATAAAAGCACCCAAGGAGCATGAGAAAGACATTGATGTCTATGCTGGGAAAAACAAAGACCACAACTCCATGGCAAACATGTATAAGGAAATACCTAACAAAGCTTTGGAGACTCATAAGCTAGGGTCAGTGTACTAATTGATGTCTGGTCTAGCCACTATGAACACAATATTGTGGCACACCTTGTTGCCCAAATTAGGAGATCACAGGATGATCAGAGGGCATTGAGGGAGTCCTGGATTAAGGGGTCCTCGGACAGCCGGACTATATGCATATGCCGGACTGTTGGGCTATGAAGGTACAAGATAGAAGACTTCGTCCCGTGTCCGTATGGGACTCTCCTTTGCATGGAAGGCAAGCTTGGCGGTTAGGATATGAAGATTCCTTTCTCTGTAACCGATTCTGTGTGACCCTATTCCCCTTCGGTGTCTATATAAATCGGAGGGTTTAGTTCGTAGGACAAGGAGCAATCATAATCATAGGCTAGCTTCTAGGGTTTAGCCTCTAGGATCTCGTGGTAGATCAACTCTTGTAATACTCATATCATCAAGATAAATCAAGCAGGAAGTAGGGTATTACCTCCATCGAGAGGGCCCGAACCTGGGTAAACATTGTGTCCCCCGCCTCCTGTTACCATTAGCCTTAGACGCACAGTTCGGGACCCCCTACCCGAGATCCGCCGGTTTTGACACCAACAATGGTACTTTCATTGAGAGTTCCACTGTGTCGTCACCATAAGTCTTGATGGCTCCTTCAATCATCTACAACAACACAGTCCAGGGTGAAGTTTTTCTCCCCGGGCAGGTCTTCGTATTCTGCGGCTTTGCACTGCGGGCCAACTCGCTTGGCCATCTGGAGCAGATCGACAGCTACGCCCCTGGCCATCAGGTCAGGTTTGGAAGCCTGAACTACACCGCCGACATCCGCGGAGACTTGATCTTCAACGGATTCGAGCCCATGACAACCACGCCCTGCCGCCACGATGAATATGACCTAAATCTGTCATCGGACTGTGTGCAGGAGATAACGCCTGTAATCGCTCTAGTCCTAGATCCAGAATAGAGCGCGCCATCCAAGGACGGGAAGATCAAGCTCGCCATGGAGGCTGCAGACTCAGCGGCGCTAGAGACAAACACAGATCTGACCTCCAACGAGGCATGTGTCATCGAAACCTCGGATTCGTCCCCGGGCATAGGCTCCGAACCACGTGTATCCGCACCCATCGACCGGGCGCCGATCTTAGAGTTAAGCAACGCGGGCATCTTCCAACACTCACCCCTAGGCGATTTGTTAAACTCGTTAAAGTCCCTCTCCTTGTTAGGAGATTCTTGGCCGAACTATGTCCGGCTTGAGTGGGAAGCGGACGATGAAGAGCTTCGTTGCCCACCCACCACCCACTTGATAGCCACTATTGACGATTTAACTGACATGCTTGATTTCGACTCCGAGGACATCGACGATATGGACGACGATGTCGGAGAAGAACAGGAACCACCGCCCACAGGGCACTGGACAGCCACCTCCTCATACGATATATACATGGTGGATACACCCAAAGAAGACAATGGCGATGACCAAAAGTGATATGGGGCTAACCCGGTGTAGGCCGATCTTTCACGTTTGGAGTGGAATCCCTTGAAGAACATGATGAACACAGGGAAGAACGGAGAGAAATCACAAGGGGAAACACTCAAGAACAAGTCCAATCACACATCCACTAGACAATCAAACACACAAGATCACAAGGTACATGAACAACAAAGGGAAAGATACAAGGTAAGGTTCATCTCCAAGAGGAGGTCTTGATGATATCCTAGACGGATCTTCCCACGAGGGGGTCTTGATGATATCCCGTGGGATCTTCTCCTAGATGGAGGTCTTGGCCTCCAATGGAGTGGTAGTCTCTTTCTCTCTCAAGAGTAGAGGTAGGAGCAAAGCTCACCTAAGAATGAGCTATCATATTTGCTAACCCTAACTAGGAGGAGGGGGAGGAGTATATATAGTCTTAGCCACGAAGGGGTAAGTGGGGAAGGGATACATGGGCCTTTGGCCCGACTCTGCGCGTAGGCAGGCACCGGATGTCCGGGTTGGGGGCTGGATGTCCGGGCGTTCGCGGGAGGCCGGATGTCCGGGGCATGGGCCGGACGTCCGGGCTTGTGAGGTCGGCCTCGGTGCTCTCTGGATAGGGGCGCCGGATTTCCGGGGGAGAGCGCCGGATGTTCGGTGGTTGCCGAGACGCCGGATGTCCGGGCACACAGGCCAGATGTCCGGCCGCTGATGCTTTGGCCTTCTGTTGGTGCAGTTCATGGGCGACTGCACAGGCGCCGGATGTCCGGCTTCTGGCCCAGATGTCCTGCTGCTGTAGCTTCAGCAGCTCTGTCTTCTTCCGTCGTCGCTTCCAGGCTTCCCTCGCGGATGGTGTAGTTTTTCCTTGGCGCTTGCACTCCTCCTCGACATCCATGAAGCTCCAACAATACCTATGCATGCACACGGGAGAAGTGTCAAGTAGTATACCATCCTCGAAGGGGTCAAGTGAGCACGTGTAAAGGAGAAGATTCACCTTTATGTATGAGAAGTAGAGGTCGCACGTGTCACTTGCGAAATGGACTCTTGACATGGTGATGACCGTAGGATGCTCCGCATCATCCCCTCCCCCTTGGAAAATATCCGACCTCAGATCGAAAACCAAATCACCATGGGAAAGGGATGGCGGTGCCGTGTCAAAGTGGTCGATCACCAAGCACTCATCATCTAGAAGCTCGAAATGGGCACTCTCCAATGTCGCACGGTCTAGTGATTCCTTCAAAATGGTCAAAGACAACAAACACTTGGAAAAACAAATGTGGTTAACGTTAGTGCAAAACCAAGCATTCAAGAGGTGATTCACCAAATAAGTGTTGTCATTAGGCATAGCATAGGGTGTGACAAAGGATTGTGACATGGCATGTAAGCACATAAATTGAGCACAAGCAAGGATATCATGGGGACAAGTATGCAAATGTGAGGTAGTGATGCAAATATGTTTAACAAGAGAATAAGCATCTACCTCGAGGTCATAGCAAGCATTCAAAAATTGCTCAATGAAAGGTCTATGGTAGGCATAAGAATCATTCACAACACCAAATAAAATGAAGTGTCTAAACACATGAGACAAGTGCAAGACAATCCAAGCATAACGTGCATAGGGTGTAGCGAATATAGTGTGGCACTCAACACAATAGAAAGAGCAATTGTTCATCATGTGTGAGGCAATCAAGTCAAGCATGTGACAATGGGACATGGCATATGTGAGGAAATGATATTGGTGCAACCAACCATATGATAGTAGCAAGTAGACCAAGAATTGGATGCAACACACAAGGTATATATATGATGAAGCATGGAAATGTGGCAATCATAGGTGAAAGCAATATCTCGAACATGCGTGCAAATGGTGCAAGCAACACATGAAGTATGATCCACAATATCCAAGCTCAAGAAGGATGTCACCTTGAAAGCATTTCCTTGTGCATTATTCACAATGCCGAAGTGGAAGCAAATACGGTGTAGAAGCGAGTCGTGGTAGAATGTATGAGGCTCGCTCTCAAGAGCTCGAATGGTCAACTCACGTGAAGTGGAAGTCGACACAAAGTCCAAGTATCCTACACATGCACAAAACAAAACAAAGAACGTATGCGCATGGTAGATAAACACATCATCCATCATGATGGTTCTCATATTTTGCACAAAACCATTAGAAGCACAAGTGCATGAATAATATGATGCAACAATGGCTAAATTCATGGCACTAGGTATATGGTGCAAAGAAGTAAGACAATCATGCTTCACAAGAATTATGTCAAAATCTCCAAATATATGCGAGAATTCTATGGGGGAAATCTCATGAGCAAGAAGAGAATCATTGTTGCACTCAATACATGGCAAATCTAGCATGAGAGAGGCAACACATGGAGATATATGACAAGAAGCAATATGATTCATGTGCAAAGCATATAGATGGTTGTCATCAACCGCATGAAATGAGCAAGTATGAATCATTGGTGATGCAACATAAGCAAGCATAGTAATCAAGTCGTGCAAACTAGTGGAGCGAAGATGCAACACACTAGGAGAAATCATGGCAATCATGTCATGTGAGCAAATAATAGGCATAGACAATGCACATGACATATCACAAGCACGAACACAAAGCAAGATGAAAGTATCATCATAGGAATGGTGCACAAAAGGAACATGGCAAGAATAAGCAATATCTCCACCAAGCTTGCAAATACACATACATGTACTAGAATCAATCATCATGTGTAATGCAAAGCATGGGTCACAAATGCATGTCAAAGGCATAGGAATGAGCATATCATGCAAAGTGAACATGGCAAGATGGGCATATGATATGTAATGGACAATAACCCATAGCCAAGTGAGGGCCATGTAGAAGAAATGCATGAAGTCTTTGCGCGAAGAGAGCGGTGGGAAAGACAATCCACGGGATCCCAAATCATTGTTGTTCTCTAGAGCTCGTTTTGTCAACTCGTGGGATTGCGAGGTTGACAAGTATTCATGGGTACCTACACAAAAAGGACACAAACCAAAGAAATTGTGCGCGTGGTAAATGTACACATCATCCATCATGATGTGTATGTGCACATGTGAGTTCAAAAAGGACACAAACCAAAGAAATAAGCATCGCTCAAAGAAATTTGATGCATGGTATATGAACATGTCATCCATCATGAAAGAATAGTTATTATGTATGACACGATGGGGACACAAATTGAGAATGCAAGTATATGGCACATCAATAGCATGTTTTTTCATGGAGAGCATATGATGCATACAAGTATTGGGATCATGCAATGAATGGGATGGATCAAAATCTCCTAAAACGTATGAGGAAACTATGGGGGTCTCCTCATGAGAAATATCGGAAACATCATATGGAGAAAATGGACAACATCCAAAACAATGCATATCCGAAGCTAGGTGGTCATGGCATGGCATATGAGATAAATGATGCAAAGGGAGCATATCAATATCATCACAAGAAAAACAAATGCCAATAACCATGGGCTTGTCATCTATGCCTTAAGTGCAAATTGGGTTTATTTTAATAGCATATGCATAGTCACTATGAAGAGATTGCAAATAAGACATATGGTGGATCTCATGCATAGCATATGACAAGTCAAGCGGATTATCAAACATGATGTGACCTAAAGAATTGTCACAAGAAATCCTATGTAACATGGCATCACAACTAATAGACTCCACAAGAGAATCATCATACTCATCATAAATGGGCAAATCATCGCATGGGGAAATCATACTAACATGAAGCATGGCAATAGGTGGATCAACATCATGCAAGTAATCAATGTCAAGAATGTCCACTAGTGGGACTAGAGCATCACCTTCACCTATGTTACCTTGTTCATTCCACTCAAGTGGTGTAGGTGAGGTGTGAAAGACCAAATGGTGGTCATCTTCATCTTGATGGAACCATGTGGGGGGTGCATCATATTCCACCATGGCCATCGTCTTGTCCAAAGGGAGGACAAAGTCATCGAGGATCGACGCGTCATCATAAATGGGACCTAGCACCAAATGAGAAGACACAATAGAGGTAGAGGTCAAGTTGTTAGAAATGCTAATGGCCTCACGAGACCCATCAACTATCTCACTCTTTGTATGTGGTGGTTCACTCACTCCCTCAAAATAGGTGCACTCAAAGTCACATATGGTGGAGTCACTCATCTCACACAAGTGGTGGGGTTTGTGGCTCTCCTCACATGGAAAGTGGGGCAACTCGTCATATATGGGGCTAGTGGTGAAGTCACTCTCACTCTCAATATGGTGGCAAAAGTCACTCAAGTCATCATACGTCGTCGTGGTCGAAGGGAAGATCCCATGCTCAACCATCTCGTCGTTGTCGCCGTGGATGAAGGCCGAAGATGGCACATCATCACTCTCCTCCATGACCGAAGGGAAAATCCCATGCTCGATCATCTTGTCACTGTCGCTGTTGATGAAGGCTGAAGATGGCACATCATCACTCTCGCCTCCTAAGATGGAAGCATCATCCTCGCTCGCCACCTTGTCGCTCGCATCCAAAGCTTGGTCCTTGAGGGTCTCCGTAGTCGTACTCATCGCCGCACCGTATTGAAAAAGAGTCAAAGTAGACTCGGCACCATCAATGCCACAAAGAGGGATGGCGGTGAAGTCGAACTTGGGAGCATCATCTTGGAGCTCGTCGGGCTTGGACATCTTGGTGGTACTAGCCTCATGCTTGTCGTAGAGCTTGGTCGCCGTGAAGTGTGCTTGGGGTGGAGGAGCCTTGGCCTTCATGAGTTCTTGTTCTGCCTTGAGAGCACCAATGTAGTAGTCGTCGATGGACTTGTAGTTCTCGAGGAAGATAGTCTTGGAGATGTCGTTGTGCAATCCCATCATGAAGTGAAACTTCATCGAAATGGGGTCGTCCACGCTGGCTCGTCGCAAGGCAATCTTCATCTCCTTGAAGTATGTGTCGATGGACTTGGATCCTTGGATGGTGTTCTCCAATTGGCGTCGAAGTTGTTCCGTGTAGGTTGGAGGCATGAACTCTCACCGCAAAGCTCTCTTCGTCTTGGGCCAACTCATGTCGTAGTACTCCGAAGGTGTGTGAAGCCACCATGCCGATGCGTAGTCGTGGAAGTTTCTTGTGGCACACTTCACTTGATCTTCGGGACGAACTTGATGTAGCTTGAGGTAGTCGTCCATTAAGCGCTCCCACTCGAGATACTCCTCGGGTTCTTGAGTCCCATAGAAAGGAATCGCATGGTCGATTTCGAGGTCGTAGTAGCTCATGGAAGTCGCGGACTTGAGCTTGGGGAGCTTCTCTTGAGCGTAGCCTTGAGGTTCTTGTTGGCGAAGATGCCGTATGTCCGTAGGCGAAGATGCCTTGAAGTTTCTTGGCGAAGATGCCAAGGGAGATGGTGAAGTCGTTGAGCGGTTGTTGGTGTTGAACTCTTGACATTCACGTTCTTGTTGGTGATGGTGTCGATGCCGATGTGATCTTGCCGGAGATGGTAGCTCGGAAGCATGTGCTCTTAAGTGTCTTCTCGAAGATGAGGAAGATCACTTGTAGGACTTGATGAGGGCTTTGATCTCCTCCATTTGAGCTTGCATCTTGGCGTCGGAGTTGTTGTTCGTGGCATCGAACTCGTCGTTGTTGTTGTAGACCGAAGGTGAAATGCCTTGCCTATCCATCACAAGACTCGAGTAGAGGTGAGTAGGAAATGAGATAAACAATACCAAGTTACCTTTTCCCAAAGTTGAGGATGTATCCTGTTTCACTCAATGTGAAATGAAAGAATAGTGGAATTGGTACCGGACTTGTTCACTCACACCTATCAAGTAAAGCTTATGGTAGAGCTCGATGAGTATAGTGGCACAAAAATTTGATGCAAAATGTTAGCAAGAGTCAATAATGTTGAAAGAGATTCACAAATTTGCAAGCGAAATAAGTAGACCAATAGCAATATGTGGCACACGGAAACACACACACAGATAGATAAATGGGGTCGTGCAACCAAGGAATGAGCACAAAATGTGGAATCCACGGAAAACACTCGTGTTGCACAACTCAAGAGAGACGCTAGCATGATTGCTCAATAGGCGGATACGACACTTGTGCACAACCTATAAGATGAAAAATCGATAAACTTTCTATCCCAAGTATGCTATATATGTATGGTTCCCGGTGTTTCTCACACAATGATCTAAGATGATCAAGTATGATACCATATGATATATTTTGATGCTATGGCTATTGCTTACAAGCTCTTTGCTCTCTTTCTTTTGCTTAAAAGCTTTTTTTTATTTTTATTTTTTTATGATATGGCCACTTTGCACAAACCAAGATAGCAATTGTGTATATGCGGGAACAAACTTGTGACACAAGATATGATACCAATATATGCACCACGATGATATGGTATGTATGCTATGGGAAATATGATCAATAATGTGCACAAGTAACGTTGCCGGCAATACTCAAATGTCTAGTCTCGATAGGCAAGTAACGCAAAATGGCCTAGAGGTTATCGATGCAATTTGCAAGGGGAGTATACAATGGTGTCATCGAGGTTACCGTCCTTGGTGAGGATGAGAGGCAGTGTTGCCGATGTTGACCCGTTTCTAATTAGCCGAAACACCTTAGGAAACGGAAAAACCACAACTCAAAATCTCCAAAGGCAAATGTCAAATGGTGGTAGCGGAAAAGCGGTGGTGATTTGCACTTGGCAATGCGGAAGTGGAATGATGGGCTATACACGTGTCGGAGTTGAAGTTGCCGTCCCTAAGTAGCCGAAACACCTTAGGAGACACAAGCCACAACTCAAACAAAATTGGGTTAGGTTGGGGTGGAAATGTATGGTGGGCACATCTATGCGGAAGTGGTGGTGGTGGTTAATGAAGAAGCAATTGTCCCTAAGTAGCCGAAACACCTTAGGAGACTCGAATCACTTCTCAAGCAACCACTAATGCTAAGGCAAACAAAATGGGTTAGGTTGCAAAGTCGATGGTGGTAATGCGGATGATATGGTGGAGGGCGTAGGCAAACTTGCCAAATTTTCAAAAATTTGATGGAGTCAAATGGTGTTGAAACCTATCTATATGGATGAGGGATGTCAATAGCTACTCAACGAGCTAAAGAACACGAAAATCGGACTCTGGCTGTGAAAGTTATGGGCAAAATGGTGAAATGGAAAAAGCTGAAATCCCAGGGGCCGGACATCCGGGGCTCGGGCCGGATTTCTGGGACCTGATGTCCAGAAACTTGTGCAAAAATGCACTCCAGGAGCCGGATGTCCGGGCTAATGGCCGGATTTCCGGGGTGGTCGGATGTCCGAGGGTCGGGCCGGATGTCCGGGCTCCAAATCCGAGGATGAACTCGAGGAACTCGATTTTGGGGCGGAAATTGGGGATTTTGGGGTCAAAATTGACGAGATTTCGTGGATGAAAGATGGGGAAACTTGGGGAAATGCTAGATCCACTCGAAACCAAGCAAATCCATGGATCAAAATCAACAAAACATCATCAAACCAACAAATCACAAAAAAAAATTGGCGGCTATTTTTGGTGGGGATTTTCGGATTTAGGACGAAATCAAGCAAAAGAAGGCTAGAAAACGGTGGGAGGGACTCCAAATACGTGATAAACGTGGCTCATGATACCATATAATATGGGGCTAACCCGGTGTAGGCCGATCTTTCACGTTTGGAGTGGGATCCCTCGAAGAACACGATGAACACGGGGAAGAATGGAGAGAAATCACAAGGGGAAACACTCAAGAACAAGTCCAATCACACATCCACTAGACAATCAAACACACAAGATCACAAGGTACATGAACAACAAAGGTAAAGATACAAGGTAAGGTTCATCTCCAAGAGGAGGTCTTGATGATATCCTAGACGGATCTTCCCACGAGGGGGTCTTGATGATATCCCGTGGGATCTTCTCCTAGATGGAGGTCTTGGCCTCCAATGGAGTGGTAGTCTCTCTCTCTCTCTCTCAAGAGTAGAGGTAGGAGCAAAGCTCACCTAAGAATGAGCTATCATATTTGCTAACCCTAACTAGGAGGAGGGGGAGGAGTATATATAGTCTTAGCCACGAAGGGGTAAGTAGGGAAGGGATACATGGGCCTTTGGCCCGACTCTGCACGCAGGCATGCGCCGGATGTCTGGGCTGGGGGCCGGATGTCCGGGCATTCACGGGAGGCTGGATGTCTGTGGCATGGGCCGGACGTCCGGGCTGGTGAGGTCGGCCTCGGTGCTCTCTGGATAGGGGCGCGAATTTCCTCGGGAGAGCGCCGGATGTCCGGTGGTTGCCGAGACGCCGGATGTCCGGGCACACGGGCCGGATGTCCGGCCGCTGATGCTTTGGCCTTCTGTTGGTGCAGTTCATGGGCGACTACACAGGCGCCGGATGTCCGGCCGCTGTAGCTTCAGCAGCTCCGTCTTCTTCCATCGTCGCTTCCAGGCTTCCCTTGCGGATGGTGTAGTTGTTCCTTGGCGCTTGCACTCCTCCTTGACATTCGTGAAGCTCCGACAATACCTCTGCATGCACACGGGAGAAGTGTCAAGTAGTATACCATCCTCGAAGGGGTCAAGTGAGCACGTGTAAAGGAGAAGATTCACCTTTATGTATGAGAAGTAGAGGTCGCATGTGTCACTTGCCAAACGGACTCTTGACATGGTGATGACCGTAGGATGCTCCGCATCAAAAAGGATCTAGTTGAGGATAAACTTCCTGAGAAGCAGCCTAAGCGCCGACGTCAGCGGCACTGCTCTAAATCACGCCATGGTAAAAATAGCGATACCGGCACAAGAGAGAATAGCACTCCGGACGATGCCGAAGACAACGAAGACCCCACCAAGCCAAGTTTCAAACAGGCTGAATGGGAAGACTGGGGAGCCAGCCCCTATGAATAGGCCATGAACGACAACTCTGTAGGACCTTGAATTATGTCTAGAGGGGGGGTGATTAGACTACTTGACCAATAAAAACTTAACCTTTTCCTAATTTTAGAGTTTGGCAGATTTTAGCTACTTTAGGACAAGTCAAGCAATCATCACACAATTCAAGCAAGCATGCAAAGAGTTTATAGGCAGCGGAAATTAAAGCATGCAACTTGCAAGAAGTTAAAGGGAAGGGTTTGGAGGATTCTAACGCAATTGGAGACACGGATGTTTTTGGCGTGGTTCCGATAGGTGGTGCTATCGTACATCCACGTTGATGGAGACTTCAACCCACGAAGGGTAACGGTTGCGCGAGTCCACGGAGGGCTCCACCCACGAAGGGTCCACGAAGAAGCAACATTGTCTATCCCACCATGGCCGTCGCCCATGAAGGACTTGCCTCACTAGCGGTAGAAATTCACGAAGTAGGCGATCCCCTTGCCCTTACAAACTCCTTGGTTCAACTCCACAATCTTGTCGGAGGCTCCCAAGTGACACCTAGCCAATCTAGGAGACACCACTCTCCAAGAAGTAACAAATGGTGCGTTGATGATGAAATCCTTGCTCTTGTGCTTCAAATGATAGTCTCCCCAACACTCAACTCTCTCTCATAGGTTTTTGATCTGGTGGAAAGAAGATTTGAGTGGAAAGCAACTTGGGGAAGGCTGGAGATCAAGATTCATATGGTAGGAATGGAATATCTTGGCCTCAACACATGAGTAGGTGGTTCTCTCTCAGAAATGGTAAGTTGGAAGTGTAGGTTCATTCTGATGGCTCTCTCCACGAATGAAGAGGAGGTGGAGGGGTATATATAGCCTCCACACAAAATCTAACCGTTACACACAATTTACCAAACTCGGTGGGACCGATTCAACAGACTCGGTCGGACCGATTTAGTAAACCTAGTGACCGTTAGTGATTTTCGGTGGGACTGACATGCATCTCGGTGAGACCGATTCGGTTAGGGTTAGGGCATAACGTAATCTCGGTAAGACTGATTACACAAACTCGGTGAGACCGATTTGGTAATAAGCTTTCCAGAGAGTTGGTCAGGTAAACTCGGTGGGACCGATTTGCTCTTTTCGGTGAGACCGAAATGTTACAAAAAGGAAACAGAGAGTTTACATTGCAATCTCGGTGGGACCGATCGCTCACTTCGGTTAGACCGAAACGTTACGAAAGGAAACAGAGAGATTACAACCCCATCTCGGTGAGACCGAGATCCCTATCGGTAAGACCGATTTGCTTAGGGTTTGTGGCAATGGCTATGACTTTTGAAATCGGTGGCTCCGGATAGGAAGAATCGGTGTGACCAATTTTGGCTTTGGGTTTAGGTCATTTGTGGATGTGGGAAAGTAGCTGAGGGTTTTGGAGCATATCACAAAGCACATGAAGCAAGAGGCTCATTAAGCAACACCTCATCCCTCCTTGATAGTATTGGCTTTTCCTATAGACTCAATGTGATCTTGGATCACTAAAATATAAAATGAAGAGTCTTGAGCTTTTGAGCTTGAGCCAATCCTTTGTCCTTAGTATTTTGAGGGATCCACTTCCATCATCCATGCCATGCCATTCATTGAGCTTTCCTGAAATAATAGTCTTGAAATAGCATTAGCTCAATGAGCTATATGTTGTTATGAATTACCAAAACCACCTAGGGATAGTTGCACTTTCAATCTCCCCCTTTTTGGTAATTGATGACAACATATAGATCAAAGCTTCGACAAATGATAATAAGATTGAATGACATCGTCGCTTTGAGAAGTATATGATAAGCAAGAGCTCCCCCTAAATTTGTGCATAGTTTAAGATTTGCTTTGGACTGCAAATGCACAATGAATTAGGCTCATGGGTTACTCTTCCATGTCACATACATCTTGGTGGAGCGCTCAAAATAATAAACATTGAATACATGCACTCATCACCAAGCATAGTGAATGATCACATAAGATAGATTGGATAATATCAAGCATGCATAAGTGTAGCTTATGATCAAACACATGATCATCAAGGTCTCACAAGCATAGTATCTCAAACGATCAAAAGCAAACAAGTTTTAAACCACCAAATAAAGCAAGAGAGAACAAAGGCAACACTCTCGCTCTCGAAGCCTATGATCTATACATTTTCTACCCCTTTGGCTACAAGTTACCAAAAAGTTCATAAAAAATGCATAGTGCTAGATCGACTCTCAGGCTTGATCTTCTGGTGGTGGTGTCCTGATAACTCCAAGGACGAAGGCTTCAGTTGAAGTAGAGGGTGCTGGAGTGGATCCTGGAGCTGGTTGCACTGGAACTGAAGGGGCAGTGGCTGGTGCTGAAGTTGTTGCTCTAGTGTCTGTCACTGGCACTGCAACTGACCTCTGGGCTCTGGGCACTCTGGCAAACACATTTGTGGTAGTCTTGCCCTGCTTCTCCTGCATGTCCTCCTGCAGCTGCTCCACAACTGACTGAATCTCAGTTACTTTGACATCAAGGTCATGGAATTTGAGTTCCATGATTCTCTCAAGGCTCTCCTGATTCTGAGTGAGGGTGGCCAGTCCCTTCTCAATCCTCAGTGTAGATGCTATCAAGTAACCAAGCTGCTCCTGTTTGGTTTTCAAGAAATACTCAGATGCCTCCTGTTGAGTTGGCATCCTGGCAGCCTTCTCCTTCTTTGCCTTCTCCTTCTTCTCCTGAGCTTGAACTGATGTTGGATCATTCTCATTCATGACAACCTCATTGTCCTCAAAGTCTGGATAAAGTGGAAAATGTTCCTTATCCAACTGATATTTCCATGTGCCCATCTTTGAGTTGATCAATTCCTGAATCTGAGGGGCATATCCACAGCTCCTCTTCTGATCTGCTGCAGTCCTCTTAATTGTTTCAATCATCAGGCTCATGACTTTGAACTTCTGTGGCACATCAAACACATGCAACATGTTGATGGCATGCCCTCTGATCATGTTATGGTCACCAGACTTGGGCAATAGAGTATGCCTCAGAATCCAATTGATGGTTGGCAACCCTGACAGCAGAAAGTGAACTGATCCAAACTTGGGAGTCTCAATTGCCTTGTCTGGGATCTCCTTGTACATGTGAGCCATCGAATTGTGATCCATCTTCTTCTTTGCATAGATATCCAGGTCATCCTCATTTTCCTTTGGGGCATTGATCAGACTTGCCCATTCTTCAATACTTGACTGGTACCTTGTACCTTTAGACGTCCAAACAATTCTTCCATCTGGGTAAAAGTGTGCTGTGGAGTAGAATTGCATGATAAGTTCATCATTCCAATGGGTGAACTTTTTTCCAACAAAATCAGCAACTCCACAAGCAACAAAGCTTTCTTGCACTCCTGGATAGTGCTCTTCATTGTCCTTGATGTAGGTCCAGTCGACCCACCTCATGTCACAAACTATGGGCTTCTTATCCAACCGAATTGTCTCATAGAAGTCCTGTTGTTCCTTTGTATGGAACCTGTAGTCAACAGCAGTTCTTCTCCTTGAAGCATATGGATCTTCCATCCTCCACAGCCTCAGCCCTGAATCCTTCCTGATTCTCATGTCCTCAGCCACGGGATGGGCATCATTGTGGTCTGGTATCTTGGGCTTGAGCTTTCTTAGGACCTGACCTTCTTCATCTTCTTCTTCAGCAACATTTGGCACTGGGGCCTTGTTCTTCTCAGCAGCTGGAATACTTCTAGTATTCCTCTTTGGTACTTGCTTGGCCTTGGAGGCAGCTTTGGGTGCTTCTTTGGGCTTAGATGTTGCAGCCCCTGATCTTATAGCATCACCCATAAGCTTGGGTGCCTTAGGTGCTGGTGCAGCAACCTCTTTCTCTTCTTCAGAATCTCTTCTCATTGAGGGCTTTCCAAGAACCTTGGCAGTTGTGGTTCTTGCTCTCTTCTTCTTCTTGTCCTGAGCACCTTCATCCTCTGATTCAATTGTGAACTTCATAGTCTCTCCAGTGGGGACTTTCTGCGATTTGGAAGTGTCGGTGTACTAGAGTAGGGGTACCCTAGTATCCCGAACTTGTGCACGGGCAGTCGCAGCACCCCGCGGCAAGGCTTGCCGGGTGACCGCCAAGGTCCTCCGTGGTTCCTTTGGAGCCATTCAAGAACAAAGTATTCAAGCCAAGGAGACAAGGCCCCGACAAGAGGAGCTTGCCGGGAAGGCCAACCAAGGCATCTCAAGGAACTTGCCGCGACGCGCCACGCGTCCCGGCGAGTCCCGGTGAGCGACAAGCTTCCGAACGCGACAAGACAACCGCGGCAAGGCGCTTGCCGCGGCAAGCTACCACTCTGTACCCGCGCTCCAGCACATCCACCAACGTGTCGCCCTGGGGCCTTTCCAGGTGCGCGTGGCAAGAGGCTGTGCAGCCAGCGGTGCGAGGTGGCAAGCGACACTGACAATATTGCCATCATGGCAAGCAGTGGCGTCCCTGACGGTCCCTTTCTGCACTATTTGGGCGACGCAGACGGGCATTTAATGCCTTTGTCCCCTGCCGTCAGGGTTAGGTATGATACACTGTACAGGTAGTTGTACCAACCGCAACACCTTTCCATTTTTACCCTTGTCTACGTTGCCACCTGTCGGTGACCCCTTGAGCATATAAAAGGAGGCCCATGCGCAACGTAGAGGGGGGTTCGAAAGGCAGAAAATGCTCACGCTCGGTCTCGTTAGCAGCTAGCGTGTACTGTAGCACTCAGCGCTCCCGAGCAAGAACTCAATACACTCAGACATGCAGCAGTAGGAGTATTATCTCTCCGGAGAGCTCCGAAGCTGGGTAAACCGCTCGTGTGCTTCGCCTCGATCTGCTCTTCGCGCGATCTCCGCCCCCCACCGAACCGAAAGGGGCCCGCTCCGCCAGCCCCATAGGTGTCCGTGGATCAGTTTTCCTCGGCATCTTTGGCGCTCTACAGTCGTGGTCTCCACCACCGGGGGGTCGCTGGTGCTGTCCCTTGCCGGAGACTTCTCCCTTGCCGGAGAACGCTCCCTTGCCGGGGAACCATCCCTTGGCGGTGTAGTCGAAGCAGATGTCATGTCGGGGGCGGCTTCCGAGCGCTCCTGATGAGGCTGCTCTGCTCCTACACAAACCAATAGTCAGATGTCAGCAAAGAAAGAGCACCCATGCACGCCTAACAGCGGGAAGTAAACCATATACTTACGCTGGGGGCTGCGTTGGGGGCTGCTTTGGGGAATAGTTGCCGGGTCCGGCAAGGTGGTCTCGGACACGTCCCCTGCTGTCGCAGTGGGTTCGTCCTCGATGACAATCACCGGTACCTTGGCTCTCTTCGCTGCTCTCTGGGCCAGAGTCCTGAAAAGGAATAAGGTTCGGAGTAGAGCAAGTCAGATACAAGACAAAACAGCAAGAATTGAAGAACTACAAGTACAGCAAAAAATCTTACTCTTCTTCTTCCTCGTCGGAGCTGAGCGCGGAGAGGTCGAAGTCCGGCTCACCTCCGGCACGACGAGGCGGAGGAGTAGTTTCCCTTGGCCGCTTGGCTGGGGCAGTGGCGGTGGTCTGAGATGACCCAGCTCCGGCCGCCGCCGCGGCATGAGGAGCGGCAGGAGCAGAAGCGGTGGTCTGGGAGGACCCCGCTCCAGTTGCGGCAGCGGCGTGAGGCGCTCCCGCGGCAACAGTGCTTGCCACGGTGGAGCGTGTCGCGCGGCGCGGCGGCTGTTGACTCGTCTGCCGCCCCGCTACGTCCCCGGCCTTGCGGAGGCGCCTTCTTGGTGGAGCTGGGGGCTCTACTTGCGGCGAGCTGTCTGAAGATGAGGAGGAAGAGGAGTTGTTCTCCAACGAGCCGCTCGCGCCCTCGACAGGCTCGCTCGACTCGGCTTCAGGCTCGGCAAGCTCTCCTTCACCGGCAAGCTCCTCTCGCTCGGCAAGGCTTGCCGCCTCTGCTGCCTCTGCCTCCTCCACGGTGAATCCAAACTCACCCGCGGCAGCGGCTGCCGCCGCCTCTTCCAGCCTAGTGGCGATGCGCTGCATTTCTGCATCAGTGGTGTCGTGGGTGAGGTTCTTTTGTTCATCGGCGCGGACCGCCACTTCTACCAAGCCGTCGAAGAACTCCTGCACGACGTCGTCTGCAGGCTCTTGCCAAGTTGGGACAATTCCATGCGAATCGCACAGCGGCATCATTGCACGGATGCGATCGAGCGATGAGTTGTTGCACAGCGGAACGACACCCTTCGGCAACCTGAACACTTCGGGATGTTGACGGTCGTACTTGAACAGTTCCTGGAGCATCGCCTCCAGTTCCAGGACAGTGAAGTTGAAGTTGAGGCCCAGGCACAGCCTCATGATGTCCGCCGCATTCTAGAACTCCCAGGCGGGCCTCCTCCTCTCCTGCAGGGGGGCGATGCGGCAGCGAAGAAAATCTGCGCCAACGGTGCCTACAGTGAGCCCGGCAAGCCTGAGGCGTAGGATCCGGGTGACGGCAATCTTCAGCCTATCGTCTTCCGGGGCCACGCTGCTCCAATCGTTGCCGCGCGCTACTGGGGCTTGGCATTGGGCGGTAAACGGCTGCGGGTTCTCCTCGACAATCCAGCACCAGTCCGCTCTCCATTCCTCCCACTTGCCGCGGAGCTCTCCCTCCAGATAAGCTTCCTTCTTACCGGCTCTCGAGATCCAGGCGATTCTGCCGGATAGAGGCTCCCCTCTCTCAACTCGGGGCATAAAGAAGTGGCGAAAAAGAGCTACATTTGGATGGACTCCGACAAAGTTTTCGCAGAGATGTGCGAAAACTGCCATGGTCAGAACGACATTCGGGGTGAAGTCAAGGAGGTGGAACCCGTAGGTGTTCATGATGTCACAGAAAAATTCAAAGAAAGGCGGGCAGAGCCCGCAGTAGAAGAACAACACGAAGAAGGGATATCCATTCGGGGCCCGTTCTGAAGCGGCGGCGGAGAGTACCTTCGTGCGCGGATGCGCTCGCGTCTCCGTCGACCAGAAGAGGTAGTAGTACTCCCTCAGCTCCTTCGCGGCGAGCTTGGGGGGGAAGGTTGTCCGCTCCTTTCGCAGCGCCGCGAGCCGCTGTGCCTCGGTCGTCTTCACGGCCTTCCCCTTGCCGGCTTTCGGAGCCATGGTGGAGGTGGTGGGGGAGATCGACGGTGTTGGTGGTGCTAGTGGCGATGGGGGGCGGAGCGCTGCTCTCTTTCGGCTTTGGGAAGAAAGGGAGGGGCGGCGGAAGTTTCTGAGATTGGAAATAGAAACTGGCGAGATGGGCGAACTGCCCCTGTTTCCCCTGCTTATAAAGAGGGAGGGGACGGACGTTCCGTCTTTCCGAATAAAGAAACCACCCACGATCTCTCCCACGACGCTACATTCAACGCGTGCTGTTCGGGGAGGGCGCTGTGGATACGGAGTAAGATATGGCGTAACCCAGGCCGCGCGTGCCCGTGCCCTGTTTTGGGCCTGGCCAACAGGGCTCGGCACCATGTGTGGCCCAGGCCCGGGGGCTCCTGTCGGTGTACTAGAGTAGGGGTACCCTAGTATCCCGAACTTGTGCACGGGCAGTCGCAGCACCCCGCGGCAAGGCTTGTCGGGTGACCGCCAAGGTCCTCCGTGGTTCCTTTGGAGCCATTCAAGAACAAAGTATTCAAGCCAAGGAGACAAGGCCCCGGCAAGAGGAGCTTGCCGGGAAGGCCAACCAAGGCATCTCAAGGAACTTGCCGCGACGCGCCACGCGTCCCGGCGAGGCCCGGTGAGCGACAAGCTTCCGGATGCGACAAGACAACGACCGTGGCAAGGCGCTTGCCGCGGCAAGCTACCACTCTATACCCGCGCTCCAGCACATCCACCAACGTGTTGCCCTGGGGCCTTTCCAGGTGCGCGTGGCAAGAGGCTGTGCAGCCAGCGGTGCGAGGTGGCAAGCGACGCTGACAAGATTGCCATCATGGCAAGCAGTGGCGTCCCTGACGGTCCCTTTCTGCACTGTTTGGGTGACGCAGATGGGCATTTAATGCCTTTGTCCCCTGCCGTCAGGGTTAGGTATGATACACTGTACAGGTAGTTGTACCAACCGCAACACCTTTCCATTTTTACCCTTGTCTACGTTGCCACCTGTCGATGACCCCTTGAGCATATAAAAGGAGGCCCATGCGCAACGTAGAGGGGGGTTCGAAAGGCAGAAAACGCTCACGCTTGGTCTCGTTAGCCAAACAGTGCAGAAAGGGACCGTCAGGGACGCCACTGCTTGCCACGATGGCAATCTTGTCAGCGTCGCTTGCCACCTCGCACCGCTGGCTGCACAGCCTCTTGCCACGCGCACCTAGAAAGGCCCCAGGGCGACACGTTGGTGGATGTGCTGGAGCGCGGGTACAGAGTGGTAGCTTGCCGCGGCAAGCGCCTTGCCGCGGTCGTTGTCTTGTTGCGTCCGGAAGCTTATCGCTCACCGGGCCTCGCCGGGACGCGTGGCGCGTCGCGGCAAGTTCCTTGAGATGCCTTGGTTGGCCTTCCCGGCAAGCTCCTCTTGCCGGGGCCTTGTCTCCTTGGCTTGAATACTTTGTTCTTGAATGGCTCCAAAGGAACCACGGAGGACCTTGGCGGTCACCCGGCAAGCCTTGCCGCGGGGTGCTGCGACTGCCCGTGCACAAGTTCGGGATACTAGGGTACCCCTACTCTAGTACACCGACAGGAGCCCCCGGGCCTGGGCCACACACGGTGCCGAGCGCTGTTGGGCCAGGCCCAAAACAGGGCACGGGCACGCGCGGCCTGGGTTACGCCGTATCTTACTCCGTATCCACCGCGCCCTCCCCGAACGGCACGCGTTGAATGCGGCATCATGGGAGAGATCGTGGGTGGTTTCTTTATTCAGAAAGACGGAACGTCCGCCCCCTCCCTCTTTATAAGCAGGGGAAACAGGGGTAGTTCGCCCATCTCGCCAGTTGCTATTTCCAATCTCAGAAACTTCTGCCGCCCCTCCCTTTCTTCCCAAAGCCGAAAGAGAGCAGCGCTCCGCCCCCCATCGCCACCAGCACCACCAACGCCGTCGATCTCCCCCACCACCTCCGCCATGGCTCCGAAAGCCGGCAAGGGGAAGGCCGTGAAGACGATCGAGGCACAGCGGCTCGCGGCACTGCGAAAGGAGCGGACAACCTTCCCCCCCAAGCTCGCCGCGAAGGAGCTGAGGGAGTACTACTACCTCTTCTGGTCGACGGAGACGCGAGCGCATCCGCGCACGAAGGTACTCTCTGCCGCCGCTTCGGAACGGGCCCCGAATGGATATCCCTTCTTCGCGTTGTTCTTCTACTGCGGGCTCTGCTCGCCTTTCTCTGAATTTTTCTGTGACATCATGAACACCTACGGGTTCCACCTCCTTGACTTCACCCCTAATGCCGTTCTGACCATGGCAGTTTTCGCACATCTCTGCAAAAACTTTGTCGGAGTCCATCCAAATGTAGCTCTTTTTCAGCCAAGAATTATCAGAGTCCGTTGATGGAAGCTTATGTTGATGAAGTGAGAAAGTTAGAAGAGCACTTTGACGGCCTACAGATGGAACATGTTCCAAGAGCTCAAAACGACATTGCCAATGGCCTGTCAAAGTGCGCCGCACATAAGTTACCTGTGGAACCAAGGATCTTTGTGCTCAAACTGACTCAACCGTCTGTAACGCCATCAACTGGATAGAGCAAGAAGAGGAAGTTGATTTCTGGTCACTATTTTCCGGCAGAGCTCCCCGAAGCCGCCGCCAAGAAGGTCCCCAAGATCAACACCAAGAGTGCTGAGGACCAGTCTGCTCCAGCAAGCCCTAGGGTTTGTTCTGTCGAAGCAGACGCTCCCGACAAGTTTTGCTCCGGCAAGCTTGCCGGGGAACATCAGGCTCCGGCTGAGCCGCAGGTTCTCGCTGTAGAAGCGGATGTTCCCGCAGCAGCAGATGTGCCTTTAGTCCTTGTTGTTGAGCCGCAAGCTCTAGCATGGGCACAACAGATTGTCCGTTTCCTTCAGACAGGAGAACTTCCCGAAGAGCAAGAAGAAGTGGAAAGAGTAGCCCGGCAGTCAAGTATGTACCAGTTTGTCGACAACACACTGTACAGAAGAAGACTCAACGGTGTGAAATTGAAGTGTATTCACCGAGAAGATGGACAAAAGCTGTTGGCAGAGATACATGGAGGTATATGTGGTCACCACATTGGCGCAAGAGCGCTTGCCGGCAAAGCATTCCGGCAAGGTTTCTATTGGCCGACAGCCCTCCAGGATGCAACTGCACAAGTAACCAAGTGTGAAGCGTGCCAGTTCCATTCCAAGCAGATACACCAGCCAGCTCAAGCTCTCCAGACGATCCCTTTATCCTGGCCATTTTCGGTCTGGGGGCTCGACATCCTCGGCCCCTTTCCCCGAGCTGTCGGGGGCTTTGAGTACTTGTACGTTGCAATCGACAAGTTCACAAAGTGGCCGGAAGTGGAAGCAGTGAGGAAGGTGACAGCACGGTAAGCAGTCAAGTTCTTCAGGTCGATTGTTTGCCGCTTCGGGATCCCTAACAGGATCATCACCGACAACGGCACGCAATTCATGAGCCGCACCTTCATGCAGTACGTCCAAGATCTTGGCGCCAAGGTCTGCTTCGCTTTTGTTGCTCATCCGAGAAGCAACGGTCAAGCGGAGAGGGCAAATGCTGAAGTGCTGCGCGGACTCAAGACCAGGACTTTCGACAGGCTGCGCAAGTGCGGAAAGAACTGAATTGAGGAGCTGCCGGTGGTTCTTTGGTTGATGAGGACGACGCCAAATCAAGCCACTGGCCAGACACCTTTCGCTCTAGTCTATGGAGCAGAGGCAGTTCTCCCCACGGAACTCGTATACGGGTCACCTCGAGTGCTCGCTTATGATGAGCTTGAGCAAGAGCAGCTGCGACAAGATGACGCGCTGCTCCTTGAGGAAGACCGTCTTCAGGCCGCTGTACGAGCTGCTCGATACCAGCAAGCTTTGCACCGCTACCATAGCTGCAAAGTTAATGCCAGAAGTCTCGAGGAAGGCAACCTTGTTCTTCGGCGTGTTCAGTCCGCCAAGAATTCCAACAAGTTGACGCCGAAGTGGGAAGGCCCTTACCGGGTGAAACGAGTCACTAGGCCTGGCGCTGTCCGCCTTGAGACCGAAGATGGCACTCCGATGAGCAACTCCTGGAACATTGAGCATCTTCTAAGTTTTACCCGTAAGGCGCGGTTGCCGGAACCTGTCCCGGCAACCACCTTTTGTACAAGTCTTGCCGCTGTTGCATGTAATCCTTTGTACAAAGCCGGGCGCAGACCCCGCGCATAAGTAAAGCTCATGTGCTCCGCATATCTTGTCAATTTCATGCTTTCTATTTTTTGCATGTGTTATCTGACACTTTGTGCAGCGCCTGCTCCCCGTAAGCAATAATGAGCCGTAAGGCTCCATATCTTTATTTTCTCTTCTTTCTCTTTCTCAAAGAAAGGAAGGTTCCCTCGCCCACAAGTTTGCCGGGGGGAAAGGAGAAGATAATGGTGTGGACCAGGCGTCGTTCAAGAAAGTTTCGCTTTACCAGGAAGCAAACGACAGAAAAGCTAAGTTGCCAAAGTTTGAGCAATCAGTTTTAATTTTTTTTTAAGTTATCTTCCTCGAACGACCATGCTTTGTATGGAAAACCTGTGCGCGGAGGAACCAACTCGTAGCTAGTTGCGCCCTTACTTTGTTTCGAGTCCGCTCAACAACTTAAGTGAGCTGCGACTAGTCACGACAAGGTTTCTTGTCGGTGGCGGCACTGCCAGTAGGCTGCTGACGTCCCGCACTCAGCGCTCGCGGCTAAGGTGCCTGCGCCGACAAGTTCCCTAAAAGCGCAGGGCAAAAACATACAAAGGAAGGAATCAAGTAAAGGAAATAACATAGCAATCGATACCCAAAATAAAGTTATATTACAAGATAGCTTGTCGCAGCTCTAACAGATTGTTCTCATAACATGACCAACAGCGACAAGAAAAGGAGAAAACGGGCGGCCTAATCTACGCGATCGCCCTCAACCCTCTTGATCCCGCTCACCTTGTCCACAATGGGTGCGACAAGGGTCTTGAGCGCTTCCAGATCAGCATCCGGCGGCAAGGTCCTGAGGACGTTGGTGAGGTTGAGGCCTGGGTTGCGGAAGGCCACCTTCACCAACACCTTTTGAAGAGCTCCCGCGCAGATCTTGCGCGACTCGTCGGCCAGTTGCTTTGGGATCTTCTCCTAGAGTCGCTGGAGGGCCGTCGCCATGCCTTTGAAGAACGAGATGAGCTTGGCGCTGGGTTGGAGGTTCTCATCGAAGGAATACCCGAAATCCTCCATCCCCAGCTGCGCCAGCTCCCCATCGACGGCTGCGGTAACATCCACGAGACCCTCCGTCCAGTGCTCCACATTCTTCCTAAAAGTGTTCTAGGTGACAGTAGCACTCGCCAGCAGCGCCTCGTCGGCCTTGATCTGCTTCTTCAAGGCCACCTCCTGCTCCCTGGCGCCGTCCAGCGTCTTGGTCAAAGTAGTCAGCTTCAACTCAAGATCTGCGTTGGAGTCCTTGGCGGCGCTAAGCTCCTTGCCCTTCTCGACGAAACGACCCTGCAACTTGCCAAGGGTGTAGGCGTCCTTCTCGCGCTCACGCTTGAGCGCGGCAAGCTCTTCACCCCTCGCCTTGAGATCGGCCTCCAGCTGCGCCACTTTCGTCTCCAGCTCCTTCTTGGCGGCCTCGGCAGCTGCGACAGCATCCTCTGCTTCCTTGAGAGCCCCGCCGAATGTTTGCTCGCGCGCAGTAAGCTCCTCCTCGTGGCTGTCAAGATTGACCTTCCGTTGCGCCAACTCGCCCTCCCGCGCAAACAGCTCCTCGGCGGCAAGCCGCTGCTGCTCTTCAACTTCAGCCTTCTCGCGGATGAAGGCTTTCCGCTCTTCGGCGAGTTGCTCCCGCTTCTCTGCCAGGGACCGGAGAGCTTCCTAGTTGCGACCCCGGAGCTCCTCCGCGCGCTTCTTGATGTCCACTCCCGCCTTCACGGCAAGCGCTTCTCGGGATTCCAGCTTGGCCTGTCGAGCGCGGTAGAGCGACAACAGCTTCCGCAGCAGCCGCTCCTCCTCAGGCTCGCCGCTGCTGCTGCTCGGTGCGTCAACCAGCGTCAGTCCAGCGGAGGCGAGCACCTCTCCATCCAAGATTTCTCCTTCGACCGGTGCCTTGGAGCTTGACGCCCAGGGGAGCTTGATGACGACGCCATCGCCGGCCTTCAAATAGGCGCCGGGCTGGGGCTCTTCGGAGCCTGACGCTGCGGCTGCGGCGGGGGGATCGGCGGTCGGCGTAGCGCCTTGCGCTCCTGCAGCCTCGGGGTCGTCAGTGCGATCGCCACACCCCTCGCCAGCTTTTGTGGCGGCAGCTTTGGCGGCCTCTTCGCCGGCGGGATCATCAGCGTCAGCTGCTTCTTCGGTGGCGGCGGCGTCGTCGATGTTGCCGCGCGCGTTCTCCTCGCCGGCAACCTCGGTCTCCATCGGCTCCGTGGCAGAGGGATCTGACGGCCGGAAAAGGGAGAAAAGTCAAGCAAATATCTAAAAAAGAAAATCAGAAGAAGAAGAACCCAAGGGAAGTTTTCAGGCAAGAGGATTACCTGTACTAGGCGCTACAGTCGTGGTCTCCACCACCGGGGGGTCGCTGATGCTGTCCCTTGCCGGAGAACTCTCCCTTGCCGGAGACTTCTCCCTTGCCGAAGAACGCTCCCTTGCCGGGGAACCATCCCTTGGCGGTGTAGTCGAAGCAGATGTCATGTCGGGGGCGGCTTTCAAGCGCTCCTGATGAGGCTGCTCTGCTCCTACACAAACCAATAGTCAGAGGTCAGCAAAGAAAGAGCACCCATGCGCGCCTAACAGCGGGAAGTAAACCATATACTTACGCTGGGGGCTGCGCTGGGGGCTGCTTTGGGGAATAGTTGCCGGGTCCGGCAAGGTGGTCTCGGACATGTCCCCTGCTGTCGCGGTGGGTTCGTCCTCGATGACAATCACCGGGACCTGGGCTCTCTTCGCCGCTCTCTGGGCCAGAGTCCTGAAAAGGAATAAGGTTCGGAGTAGAGCAAGTCAGATACAAGACAAAACAGCAAGAATTGAAGGAACTACAAGTATAGCAAAGAATCTTACTCTTCTTCTTCCTCGTCGGAGCTGAGCGCGGAGAGGTCGAAGTCCGGCTCACCTCCGGCACGACGAGGCGGAGGAGTAGTTTCCCTTGGCCTCTTGGCGGGGGCAGTGGCGGTGGTCTGAGACGACCCAGCTCCGGCCGCCGCCGCGGCATGAGGAGCGGCAGGAGCAGAAGCGGTGGTCCGGGAGGACCCCGCTCCAGTTGCCGCAGCGGCGTGAGGCGCTCCCGCGGCAACAGTGCTTGCCACGGTGGAGCGTGTCGCACGGCGCGGCGGCTGTTGACTCGTCTGCCGCCCCGCTACGTCCCCGGCCTTGCGGAGGCGCCTTCTTGGTGGAGCTAGGGGCTCTGCTTGCGGCAAGCTGTCTGAAGATGAGGAGGAAGAGGAGGTTGTCTCCAACGAGCCGCTCGCGCCCTCGACAGGCTCGCTCGACTCGGCTTCACGCTCGGCAAGCTCTCCTTCGCCGGCAAGCTCCTCTCGCTCGGCAAGGCTTGCCGCCTCTGCTGCCTCTGCCTCCTCCACGGTGAATCCAAACTCACCCGCGGCAGCGGCTGCCACCGCCTCTTCTAGCCTAGTGGCGATGCGCTGCATTTCCGCATCAGTGGTGTCGCGGGTGAGGCTCTTCTGTTCATCGGCGCGGACCGCCACTTCTACCAAGCCGTCAAAGAACTCCCGCACGACGTCGTCTGCAGGCTCTTGCCAAGTTGGGACAATTCCATGCGAATCGCACAGCGGCATCATTGCACGGATGCGATCGAGCGAGGAGTTGTTGCACAGCAGAATGACACCCTTCGGCAACCTGAACACTTCGGGATGTTGACGGTCGTACTTGAACAGTTCCTGGAGCATCGCCTCCAGTTCCAGGACAGTGAAGTTGAAGTTAAGGCCCGGGCGCAGCCTCATGATGTCCGCCGCATTCTGGAACTCCCAGGCGGGCCTCCTCCTCTCCTGCAGGGGGGCGATGCGGCGGCGAAGAAAATATGCGCCAACGGCGCCTACAGTGAGCCCGGCAAGCCTGAGGCGTAGGATCCGGGTGACGGCAATCTTCAGCCTATCGTCTTCCGGGGCCACGCTGCTCCAATCATTGCCGCGCGCTACTGGGGCTTGGCGCTGGGCGGTAAACGGCTGCGGGTTCTCCTCGACAATCCAGCACCAGTCCGCTCTCCATTCCTCCCACTTGCCGCGGAGCTCTCCCTCCAGAAAAGCTTCCTTCTTACCGGCTCTCGAGATCCAGGCGATTCCGCCGGATAGAGGCTCCCCTCTCTCAACTCGGGGCATAAAGAAGTGGCGAAAAAGAGCTACATTTGGATGGACTCCGACAAAGTTTTCGCAGAGATGTGCGAAAACTGCCATGGTCAGAACGGCATTAGGGGTGAAGTCAAGGAGGTGGAACCCGTAGGTGTTCATGATGTCGCAGAAAAATTCAGAGAAAGGCGGGCAGAGCCCGCAATAGGAGAACAACACGAAGAAGGGATATCCATTCGGGGCCCGTTCCGAAGCGGCGGCGGAGAGTACCTTCGTGCGCGGATGCGCCCGCGTCTTCGTCGACCAGAAGAGGTAGTAGTACTCCCTCAGCTCCTTCGCGGCGAGCTTGGGGGGGGGGAGGTTGTCCGCTCCTTTCGCAGCACTGCGAGCCGCTGTGCCTCGGTCGTCTTCACGGCCTTCCCCTTGCCGGCTTTCGGAGCCATGGCGGAGGTGGTGGGGGAGATCGACGGCGTTGGTGGTGCTGGTGCCGATGGGGGCGGAGCGCTGCTCTCTTTCGGCTTTGGGAAGAAAGGGAGGGGCGGCGGAAGTTTCTGAGATTGGAAATAGCAACTGGCGAGATGGGCGAACTGCCCCTGTTTCCCCTGCTTATAAAGAGGGAGGGGGCGGACGTTCCGTCTTTCCGAATAAAGAAACCACCCACGATCTCTCCCACGACGCCGTATTCAACGTGTGCTGTTCAGGGAGGGCGCGGTGGATACGGAGTAAGATACGGCGTAACCCAGGCCGCGCGTGCCCGTGCCCTGTTTTGGGCCTGGCCCAACAGCGCTCGGCACCATGTGTGCCCAGGCCCGGGGGCTCCTGTCGGTGTACTAGAGTAGGGGTACCCTAGTATCCCGAACTTGTGCACGGGCAATCGCAGCACCCCGCGGCAAGGCTTGCCGGGTGACCGCCAAGGTCCTCCGTGGTTCCTTTGGAGCCATTCAAGAACAAAGTATTCAAGCCAAGGAGACAAGGCCCCGGCAAGAGGAGCTTGCCGGGAAGGCCAACCAAGGCATCTCAAGGAACTTGCCGCGACGCGCCATGCGTCCCGGCGAGGCCCGGTGAGCGACAAGCTTCTGGACGCGACAAGACAACGACCGCGGCAAGGCGCTTGCCGCGGCAAGCTACCACTCTGTACCCGCGCTCCAGCATATCCACCAATGTGTCGCCCTGGGGCCTTTCCAGGTGCGTGTGGCAAGAGGCTTTGAGCCAACGGTGCGAGGTGGCAAGCGACACTGACAAGATTGCCATCATGGCAAGCAGTGGCATCCCTGACGGTCCCTTTCTGCACTGTTTGGGCGATGCAGACGGGCATGTAATGCCTTTGTCCCCTGTCGTCAGGGTTAGGTATGATACACTGTATAGGTAGTTGTACCAACCGCAACACCTTTCCATTTTTACCCTTGTCTACGTTGCCACCTGTCGGTGACCCCTTGAGCATATAAAAGGAGGCTCATGCGCAACGTAGAGGGGGGTTCGAAAGGCAGAAAACGCTCACGCTCGGTCTCGTTAGCAGCTAGCGTGTACTGTAGCACTCAGCGCTCCCGAGCAAGAACTCAATACACTCAGACATGCAGCAGTAGGAGTATTATCTCACCGGAGAGCTCCGAAGATGGGTAAATCGCTCACGTGCTTCGCCTGGATCTGCTCTTCACGCGATCTCCGCCCCCCGCCGAACCGAAAGGGGCCCGGTCCGCCGGCCCCATAGGTGTCCGTGGATCAGTTTTCCCCGGCAGGAAGAAGTGACTTTCTTCTCAGGTGCCTCTTTGGGTTCTGTCTGAGCTGGCACTTGAGTGGACTTTCTGGCTTTAGGCATTGGTATCCTCTTGGGAGGAACCTTCTTCTTCAGTCCAGGCTTAGTGCTATGTGCAGAGCCATATTCCTTCTTAAGCACCACTTTCTTGGAAGTAGCCTCATCTTCCTCAGCTTTATAATCCTCATCCTCTGAGTCTGATGTTCTTTTCCTTCATCTGTAGTTGAGGGACTAGTGCCCTCACTCAAGTCCATCTGCTCTTCTGACCTGTTCTGGTTGTCACTCTGGTCTGACATGCTGCAAAAAGCTGACTGCTGACCCCGTGAAGAGTTATAGATGAGATAGAATAGATGAGCATCACAAAATGCAGAGATTTTTGCAAAAGAATGATTCAAAAATTCAGTCTTAGTTTTCGACAGAAAGCATTTCGGATCAACCGATTTTCAAACTCGGTGATACCGAAGCAGTTTTGGAACCTAAATTGATGAACTCGGTTGGACCGAGTCACAATTCGGTGGCACCGAGACTGCTAGGGTTTCACAGAATCCTCAAATCGGTCGCACCGATTAGCAATTCTCGGTCGGACCGAGAGTCACTAGTGCAATGGCATAAGCCAAATCGGTGAGACCGAGTTTTTCAACTCGGTGGGTCCGAGATGGTTTCGGCGGAAACCTAACCCTAAAATTTTGAATCTAATCTACTCTACGGATTACATTGGCTGGATAAGAGTGTTTCAATCGTGGCAAGATTCAATAAGAATACAATGTGCTAGGAATCAGACGTGGATAGCACAAAGATTGAGTCCATACCCTAACTTGGCGGTGGACTCGCTACGGTGGCAACGGCGGGGGCAAAATCCATTGACGGCGGCGGAGATGAGCTACTAGAGGCTGCTGGCGACGAGGAGACGATCCGGAGACCTTCGATGGTAGAGTGAGCTATTGCGCGGGCAAAGGGTTTCTGAGAAATTTCCAAAATTTTGCCCGTGGCTATATATAGCCCGACCCTGTCAGTGTGACCGAGTGGAACAACTCGGTGGCACCGAGATGCATAACTGTGTACAGTTACAGCAAATCGGTGTGACCGAAAAGTTCAAATCAGTTGCACCGAGATTGAAAACTCGGATCAACTTAATGATCTCGGTAGGACCGAAATGGAGGAATCGGTCAGACCGAGAGTCACAAAGAGGTTTTGGAAGTTTAAGTCTATGACGAATCAGGGACTCCGAGTGCTCCTCACACATAGTGGTTCGAATCTGACTTGATCAAATTTTGTGATGTAGCATGAATAGAGTTTGAGATGAGAAAAGAATAGATAGCTAAAGAAGGTTCTTAGGCATTCTTGTCCATCCACTTGGCAGAAAGAAAAACCAAACAATCAAAACAACAAGTGGATGTCCTTGAATGAGTAAAATATGCACCAACATGCTCACACAATAAAATGGCAAGTGAAATATGTGGCAAAGCATGCACAACCAATTCTAGCATCTATCAAACGATTGGCGATGACTAGGTCATCTATATATGAGTATATTGACTTAGGAGTCAAATGAGAACATTTGATCATAGGTCATACTCATCATTTAAGCTCAAGTGGGGTTACCACTTTTACATAATGCATTGATTTGTTCACACCATTAGAGTTGCTTTGACTCAATTCTTAGAGTTGAGCTCCCCCTAGATGTGAAATCCCCCCTTAGAGGGATGAACTAACCTTGGGTTTTGTCGATGATGACTTCATGTAGGTGTTGAAGATGTGGATGCTCAATGTTGATGTAGATCGTTTGGAGCAATCCTTTGGAGTGAGTTGCACTTTCAACTTGCCTACATGGGTTAGTCTCACAAGGAACAAACAAGAATATCCATAGACATAGAGTGATGCACACACAAGATGACGTCCATGAAATCATTAGGTTACCTTGTCCCTTGTCTTACCAACATGAGGGTTTGTGACTCCTTGAACTAGTGCAAGATGTGGAAGTTGATTGCACTCATTCTTGCCAAAATGATATGAGTGAAGAATGTTAGCGGAGTCACCCTCAAGAACTCTCTAGTTCTTCTTCTTCGGGATCCACATCATCTTGATGGGAATCCTTGGAGTTTTAGTTGTACTTGATGAAGTAGAACTTGACGTAGTCTTGGGAACCCACTTGAACGAGGCTTTAGGTGCTTCTTCAAATGCATCAATCTCTTCTTGAAGCATGTCCTTGCCTTTGTTCTTGTGGTCTTGTGGTGGAAGATCATCTTGAGCTTGTGTTCCCTTGAAGGAAGTAGGATCATACTTCTCTTGTTGAGGAACAAACTTCGTCTTGGGGTATTGATCTTCTTCCCACTCAACTCCATTGGCATTGAACTTTCGTTCAAAACCAACACCTTGATTCTTCCGGTGCATTCCGTGCTTGCGTACAATTTCCTCGAATTGCTTACTCCCGGCAAGGCTCTTGTAAACACCTTTCTCTATAATTCCCTTCAATAAGCTATTTTCTTGCTCAAGTGTAACTTGGCTAAGAGAATCATTAGTGGAATCAAGAGAACTACTATAAGCAACAATATTGGATTTGACATTATTATTGTTACTACTAGAGGAAGTATCTTTCTTGTACTTGTTACTAGACTTGACTTGAGGCATGTAAGTAGATAAGAGTAAACGATTGGCAATGTAAGAAGAACTTTTCTTGCGAAGATCATCATTGATTGCTTTTAAGAACTCATGCTCTTGCTCAAGATTGAGCTTTTCAAAGCGTAACTTCTCATGAGCCCTTAAAAGTTCTCGATGATCTTTGTAGATAGTTTCATGAGCTAACTTAAGAGTGTTTAGTTCTTTAGTTAGAAGCTCAATCTTCTCCTTATCATTGTCATTCGTTTTATCTTGATTAGCATGATTAATTGACGTTTCATCATAGTATTCATCACTAGAGTTGTCAACAAGTAAATCATCATCCACAAGCAAGTCATCTTCATCACTATTGAAATCAACATACTCAGGATGTGTTACCTTTGGACCTTTGGCCATGAAGCATCTTCCAACACCTTCATTTGGTGAATCAAATATGTCGTAGGAGTTGGTTGACACAAGTGCTAGACCGGCAACACCTTCATCTTGAGTATATTCGGAATCGGAGTGATAGCTTCTCTCGGAGTGATTGTCGGAGTCGGAGCCGGATACCCATTCACCAACATGAGCATGATGTCTTCGTTTTGTGTAGCTCCTTGATGACTTGTCCTTCCTCTCCGAATCCTTGCTTCTCCGTGAGGGTCTTCATTCATAATGATCATCTCTATCCTCCTCTCTCTTGGTGGTGATTCTTATCTTTTGCTCCTTCTTCTTGGAGAATCTTCTCTTCTTTTGTAGGGTGCCGTACACTCATTGGAATAGTGTCCGGGTCTCCCACAATTGTAGCAATTACACTCTCGACTAGAAGATCTTTTGTCATTGTATGACCTTGACTTGGAGCTTCTTTCTTTGCTTCTACTCTTGTAGAATTTGTTGAAGTTCTTCACCATTAAGCTCAATTCTTCATTGAAGGTTGGTTCTCACTTGATGATGTGGGGGCTTCACTTGAGGCTTTGTAAGCACCACTTGACTTGTTGTGAAGTTCCTCCTTATCCTTGAGTGACATCTCATGAGCAACAATTCTTCCAATGACTTCCGTTGGCTTGAGATCTTTGTAGTTTGGCATCATTTGAATCAATGTGCACACGGTATCATACTTTCCATCCAATGCTCTTAGGATCTTCTTGATGATGAATTTGTCGGTCATCTCTTCACTCCCTAAGCCGACAATCTCATTTGTGATAAGAGCAAGCCTAGAGTACATTTCAGTGACACCTTCACCATCCTTCATTTTGAACTTGTCAAGCTGACTTTGGAGCACATCCAACTTGGATTCCTTGATGGATTTGGTACCTTCATGCATATCAATCAAAGTATCCCAAATTTCCTTTGCATTCTCAAGACGGCTGATTTTGTTGAATTCTTCGGGGCACAATCCGTTGAACATGATATCACAAGCTTGAGCGTTGTATCGTAGCATCTTCAATTCTTCCACATTAGCTTCACGGTTCGGTTCTCTCCCATCAAAAAATTCACCTTGCAAGCCAATACAAATAATAGCCCAAACAGCGGGGTTATGTCCAAGAATATGCATTTTCATCTTATGCTTCCAACTAGCAAAATTAGTACCATCAAAGTAAGGACCTCTACGGTGATAATTTCCTTGCTAGACGCCATACTCTCCTAGGTTGTGAAACCAAGGCTATGACCACCAAAAGCTATGGAAATCAAAGTAAATGGAGACCAAGGCTCTGATACCACTTGTAGGACCTTGAAGTATGTCTAGATGGGGGGTGATTATACTACTTGACCAATAAAAACTTAACCTTTTCCCAATTTTAGAGTTTGGCAGATTTTAGCTACTTTAGGACAAGTCAAGCAATCATCACACAATTCAAGCAAGCATGCAAAGAGTATATAGGCAGCGGAAATTAAAGCATGCAACTTGCAAGAAGGTAAAGGGAAGGGTTTGGAGGACGCAATTGGAGACACGGATGTTTTTGGCGTGGTTCCGATAGGTGGTGCTATCGTAGATCCACGTTGATGGAGACTTCAACCCACGAAGGGTAACGGTTGCGCGAGTCCACAGAGGGCTCCACCCACGAAGGGTCCACGAAGAAGCAACCTTGTCTATCCCACCATGGTTGTCGCCCACGAAGGACTTGCCTCACTAGCAGTAGATCTTCACAAAGTAGGCGATCTCCTTGCCCTTACAAACTCCTTGGTTCAACTCCACAATCTTGTCGGAGGCTCCCAAGTGACACCTAGCCAATCTAGGAGACACCACTCTCCAAGAAGTAACAAATGGTGCGTTGATGATGAACTCCTTGCTCTTGTGCTTCAAATGATAGTCTCCCCAACACTCAACTCTCTCTCATAGGTTTTTGATCTGGTGGAAAGAAGATTTGAGTGGAAAGCAACTTGGGGAAGGCTAGAGATCAAGATTCATATGGTAGGAATGGAATATCTTGGCCTCAACACATGAGTAGGTGGTTCTCTCTCAGAAATGGTAAGTTGGAAGTGTAGGTTCGTTCTGATGGCTCTCTCCACGAATGAAGAGGAGGTGGAGGGGTATATATAGCCTCCACACAAAATCTAACCGTTACACACAATTTACCAAACTCGGTGGGACTGATTCAACAGACTCGGTCGGACCGATTTAGTAAACCTAGTGACCGTTAGTGATTTTCGGTGGGACTGACATGCATCTCGGTGAGACCGATTCGATTAGGGTTAGGGCATAATGTAATCTCGGTAAGACCGATTACACAAACTCGGTGAGACCGATTTGGTAATAAGCTTTCCAGTGAGTTGGTCAGGTAAAGTCGGTGGGACCGATTTGCTCTTTTCGGTGAGACCGAAATGTTACAAAATGGAAACAAAGAGTTTACATTGCAATCTCGGTGGGACCGATCACTCACTTCGGTTAGACCGAAACGTTACGAAAGGAAACAGAGAGATTACAACCCCATCTCGGTGAGACCGAGATCCCTATTGGTAAGACCGATTTGCTTAGGGTTTGTGGCAGTGGCTATGACTTTTGGAATCGGTGGCGCCGGATAGGAAGAATTGGTGTGACCGATTTTGTCTTTGGGTTTAGGTCATTTGTGGATGTGGGAAAGTAGCTGAGGGTTTTGGAGCATATCACAAAGCACATGAAGCAAGAGGCTCATTAAGCAACACCTCATCCCTCCTTGATAGTATTGGCTTTTCCTATAGACTCAATGTGATCTTGGATCACTAAAATATAAAATGAAGAGTCTTGAGCTTTTGAGCTTGAGCCAATCCTTTGTCCTTAGTATTTTGAGGGATCCACTTTCATCATCCATGCCATGCCATTCATTGAGCTTTCCTGAAATAATAGTCTTGAAATAGCATTAGCTCAATGAGCTATATGTTGTTATGAATTACCAAAACCACCTAGGGATAGTTGCACTTTCAAACTCATAGGACAGCAATTACATGCCACTCTCCGAGGATGAAGTGAGCCTCGGCGATGAAGAATTTATCGTGCCACAGGATCCCATCGAGCAGGAGTGTTTTAAGCGCCGGCTTATAGCCAAGACAAAGAGCCTGAAGAAGAAGTAGCAGCAGCTTCAAGCTGATCAAGATCTGCTCACTGATAGATGGACTGAGGTCCTGGCAGCTGAGGAATACGGACTCGAACGCCCAACCAAAAGTTACCCGTAGCGCAAATTGCTACCTCAGTTCGATGACAAGGTGCTGGAGCCAGCAATACCAGCGCATAATGCGGCTGACCGACTGTCGGTGGGAAACGACACCTATGGGATCACAAGAATCCCTACTACGGTTGCAGGGCGCGGGGTGGTGAGAAGAGCGGGATCAGCAGTCAGCACAAGCACTCAAGTCGTTTATCTAGGTTCGAGCCGCGAGGATGCGTAATACCCTAGTCCTGCTTTTGTGTGTATATATGCGTTCTTGGAGTTCTTGAGCTCGCTAAAAGGAGCGTAACTTGTCCAATGATCCGAATCCTTCTCCTGGTGCCTTGGGCCTCCTTTTATAGGCAAGGGGATCGCCACAGTGGCACACAGGAGGTGGCATTGGGGTACTGTAATTAAGCCTATCGCTGGGCATTACGGGACAAGACGCATTTAATGCGCCTCTGATGTGTCCCCTTCACTTTACCGCCTCTTCGCCCTTCCTTGACACGCGCCTGGGCCAGCGAGGCGGTCAGTGCCATGTAGGATGGCAGGCTGCTGAGGTGGCGCGGTGGTAGGGCCTTCACGAAGATTTGCATGCCACCACGTAGGCATGCGCTGAGTTGTCCGAGAAGCCTCATATCAACATGCACGCGCCTGCCTAGCTGGTGGCTGGTAGCTGCATGGGAGTGGTGGTAGAAACTTGGCGGGTGCGGGCCTGGCTGTAGCCTCACGGATGTCCTCGGCAAGGGCCTTGCCGGGGCCCCATCAAGGGTCTTGCCGTGGTGTTGCGGTCGTCCCCGGCAAGGATCTTGCCAGGGGTCTCGCGGGTTTCCTCGGCAAGGATTTTGCCGAGGTTCGTCGCCTTCTAATCCTCTTTTGATTTGAAGTGTTTCTTGTCTTCACAAAGATCTGCATGCCATCATGGAGGCGCCTCCTGAGCCCAGGTCCCAACGTGGTTGGCGGTGTTGGAAAAACTGGGGCTCAAGGGTGGCGCGCTCCGCTGGCGTTGGGTAAGTTGCCCCAGCAAGGTCCTTGCTAGGGCCGTGGAGGCCGCCCCGGCAAGGGTCTTGCCGGGGGAAAACACCTCACCTTTCTGCTCTTTATGCCTCTGTCTTGGCATTGCTTTGGCCGTCTTGCGGCTGTGATTCCCTGCCTCTGCCCTGCTTAAGTGTGGCCATGGGTGCGCCTCCAGCTGCCCGTGCACAAATAAGGGGTACAAAGGAGTGCCCCTTCTTTAGTACACCGACAGGAGGCCCCGGGCCTGGTCCACACATAAGCGCGATGCGTTGTTTGGCCAGGCCCAAAATGGTGCGCGGGCAGACGGGGCGTTTTTACCATGGTAACTTTCCATCCGCTGCGCTTCCCCACGACCCATGTTGCACGTGTGACATGGGGGTCGCACGCGGGGGTGACCGAAGCATGCTTGCGTCATCCCATGGTGAGTAGTAAAGAGGCGGCTTGCGTGTCTCTTCGAGACCGTAGGGCCGCTGCTCATTTACTCTCCTTACCTGGGAACCGTCGCTCCACGCGTCCCATTATGCTCGTCCCTCGCACCACGTTCGCCGCATGCATGACGCAGGGCGAACGATAGGCGCGCGGAATATAGGAAGACGTGCGCGCGTGGGTTGATATCCACACGCCTTCAATTGGGCGGGGAGGGCGGTCGACGGCCTCGCCCGCTGTCACCTTAATGAGCCGGATTGGCTGAGAGGGGCGACCGAGCCCTAACCCCGTCCCTTTATAAGGAGGGGAGCGGGAGGGATGGCGCCTCTTAGTTCTTCGCCATCCGCCTCTCCCCATCCCTGCTCCTTCCTCCCTTCTGCCATGGCGAGAGGGCACGCTGACGCTTCATCGGTGGCGGTGAGGGTCTTTGCTCGACAACGCGTCGCTCCTCCCCAAGAGCCCGTGGCGGTGGAGCCGGCCACAAGGGGAAGGGGGAGGGGTCGAGGCCGAGGTCACCGCGGTGCTCAGGGAAGAGGGGGACGGGGCGGCGCGTCGGCCTCGCCTCCGCCAGCAGTACCTCCCCCAATGAAGGGACACGTCGGGGACAACCCTTGCGAGTTCTTCATCAGGCTGCACCAGTCGGCGCGCCATCGTCTTCGTCTCCCGACCCCGTTCTCTTAGGAGATGGAGCTTGACTCGCTGCAGGCGCTGAGGCTACACATGAGGGGCTGCGGGAACAGTGGCACATGGGCCGACGTCGACTTCCCGGCCCCTCATGTCATGTATCTTCGCCGCGGGTGGAAGACCTTCGCTTGCATCCACAGCCTGACGCCGGGGCTCATTCTCTACTTCAAGTTAATGGAGAATGGCCTCCTCTCCATCAAGGTCTTTGGCGATTTTGGAACTCGCCTAAAGTGCTGCGTGGAGAGCTCTTCGGATGACGAAGACTCGTCCTCAAGCGAGAGAGACGAGGAGGACAGCGGCAGCGATGACGAGGGTAGCAGGCGAGAGGATGACGGGTCCGACTAAGTGTCAGACCCGCCGCTCCGGGGCAGTTTCGGCAGCAGCAACATCTGCACCGGCCCCTTCTCCTGGTGGAGCCGGCTCCTTGAAATTCTCAGGGTCGCCTCCTTGGGCGGCTGGCATGGGAAGGCCGGAGAAGGCAAAGAATGCGGGTGGCGGGCCGTCAAGTCGGAGTACGATGGCACCGACGCCTTCGTAGCGTATTGACGGACCACTGCCTCATCTTCCAGCCCTTCCTCTGCACCACCACCACTAGCCCCCTTCTAGGCGGCAGTCGACATGTTCTCTTGGCGCCTTCTACTGCTCGTACCTAACTTAGGCACTCCTTCTGCCCTTTTGTCTTCTTGTTTCATTTCCTGAGGAGAGGGACAAGAAAGGGATTACGGGCACCTTATCTTTTTTCAGTTTGTAAGCCTACGGGCCTTAGTTAGATTTAAAACTTGTAACCTCCCTGTTTATGTTTACATTCCATACGCATTGTACCTATATGGAATGTGTTAATGAAAATGGGTGCTTGCCGGGTGTCGGCGTTCTGGGAATGGGGGTCCCCAGACTTGCCTGCCTGAGGCCTGCGGCCTGGCTCAAGCAATGGCCCAGTACGGACCATCTACATCAACCCAAGCTCAAGACCCTCGCGAGGGGCCAAGCCTCGCGGGGAGGACGGCGCAAGGCTTCCTCAGGGACGGCCTCACCAGGCAGGCTCGCGAGGAGGCGGAGAGATCAAGGCAGGGGTACCTCGCGAGGTGCTCATGACGCAAGCCGTGACGACCGAGACCAGGCGGGCCCCAGGCGGGCGCCATCCTGCGCAGTGTCCTCGTTTCCTGTTTGGTGCAAAAGGGGCAAGCACAGGCGCGGAGTACCGAGGCATCAAGCAAAGGTTACCATATCGGTGCAACGAGACCAAGACCAGCAGAGCGGCAGGATGGAGGTCACCGTGGAGCCCAAGACAGTGTCATCACCAGTGCCTTTAGCAGTCGAAGACCAACTTTAGTCAGGATAACTTGTACTAGTTGTTCCCCTTCAAAATGGCCGTTGTTGGCTCCCTTCCCGCTCAATATTTGGGAAGAGGACCAGGGCCCCTATAAATAGAGATAGCCACCATCGTAGAGGGGAGATCTCATCTCATCTAGAGCAGATCGAATCCATCCCAAGTAGAACACCGCACCAGCTCAAGAACACCCCTCGCGAGGCTGTTCTTCCTCTGTACTGTTCATCATCAGCCCCAGAGGCAATCCACCACCACACACTAGAGTAGGGTATTACACCACAAGAGTGGCCCGAACTAGTATAAACCTTGTGTCCCTCGTGTTGTTCATCGTGTAGCTTAGATTCGCGACGAGGCTTTGGGGCGTGGATCGGTAGGGAGAAGATCTTCGTGCACACCCTAGAGTTCGAACCTTAAGGGTTTTGCCGGAACCCGATATCCGACATTTGGCACGCCAGGTAGGGGTGCACCGAAATCCTCTTTCCGCCGACCCGCATTCCACTGCTTCGTCGCATCCACGTCCGGCAACCCGACGACCAACACCGATCGCAGGGCGGCATGGCCTGCCCATGCCATGCCGCCTGCCCAAGGTGACCTTAATCCTGCGCCTGAGGCAACCCGCGCTCCGCAGAATGCTGCAGGGTGCGGGCGACGCGGCCAAGCGCCACCTGCCCTCACTCCGCGCCAGGTGCAATTAGCGGCAAGGGCCTCAAACCACGCCACGGCCACAGCGTCGCACACCCGACGGGAGCAGGCGAACATGAGGGTTGCGCTCACGGTGGCTCGAGAGCTGCTACGGTGCAGGCTGCAAGAAAGCGGCCATGACGTGCTGCTGGAGTGCGTCGCCGAGCTCCTGGATGCCACCGCTTCGGGGACGACTCATTTCTGTGTCCAGCTTCCACCCTAGGCCCTGGGAGGATCACACGGCAGGCCCATCCACGCCCGTGCGCCCGCAGGCATACCCCAAGGTTTCATCAACACCAGCTCGACCATCGGCGCCGGGCGTCAAGCGGCCCCAGCACCGCCCCTGGTGAGCAAAGACATGCGCATCGCTGCCTACGGCCCGGGCGGGCCACCGCTCTATCACCCCCAAGATTGCGCGTCAAGCCAAGCTGCGTGGAACATGGGGCACTACGGCTAAGTCTTCGGGGCGACGACCTCGGAGGCTTACGTGCCCCACATGGTGGATCGGGAATAGGCACTAGAAGAAGACCATGGCTCGTTCCTCGGGCCAGGTTGGAAGGAAGAAACGCCAGAAGCCGAGCCTTTTCAGGAGCCTCGAGGAAGCCTCGCCAACCGCGCCAGTGGTAGCAGATATCGGGTATCGCTAGTTCCTCAGGAGCAAGCTTATGCTAACCATGGGTCGCAGGAAGTCCAAGTCACTACAGCGGAAGGCTGCCCCAGCTCGGTAGCCTCCCTCCCGCCAGGAGGAGTGCATTGGGGGCTACAGGAGAGGGGTCGGGAGCCAGGCCCCTCCCCACGGCGCGCGGAGCAAGGCGTTTCTCGGAGGTAGGCCCTTTGCTGGGGAGGTGTTGCGAGGCCTGCCCCTGGCGGAGGACCCGTGGTCGTCGGGGAACCGCTGGCATCCCCTTTACCCCATTGGTGTCGTCCTTGGTTTCCGGCCGCCGTCAATGGCGGTCGAGGGTGGCGCAAGGTGGGGCCCTCATCTGGCGATATGAAGCAAGGCCGGTACCTATGAAGAAGGCCCAGTGCATGTGAAGCTCGCCGCCCGTGACACTCTCATGTAATAATGAGTTGGGGCTGTACACGCCCCAGAGTCTCCGTAGAGCCACCCTCAAGCCTCGGGGGCTCCCTCCCACGCCCTGTGGTAGCACTTAGCTCCGCGCTGGTGAGAAGACATCAAAGACTAGACTAGGTGCCGGACGTGGCCTTTTATTTTTCGCTTCCTTTCATGTGGTCGAGCTTTCTCCCTTCAGATTTAAGTTGAAGTGGAATTTGTGTTTGCATATGCGGGGAGGGGCGTCTTGTCTTGTTCGCGTGGTTTCTCGCATTCCTGTTTCTTCCCAAGTTGGAATTCACACTAGCTGCCCCCCCCCCTCGCGAGCCACTCGTGGGCGGGGCTGGGTTTGGCACCCTCACGCATGCTGTCCTGCGGCCAGCGCTCGCCCTCGTGAGGCCCTCAACAAATGGCCAACAGGTCTCCCGAAGGACCCTCAGATAATCACGACAAGCCTACTCAAGGCTCGCCTAGGATAAAGGTAAATCACAGCAACTAACCCGTCGCAGGGCCCGTAACATCGTACAGGCGCCCATTCGGCACCGTCCTTAACGACGTGTGGACAGTAATCCCTTTTTACATGAGGGGCTTCCCCTCCCAAAATGCTCTTACAACCTTCAGGCCCACGCCTGAGCTTTTTCCGTGCAGGATAAATAGCAGGGGGCGCAGAATCAATCAGACATGTCACTCACCGCATCCTCTTGATCGCCTCCAGAAGCATCGCTGGCGCCACTATCGTTGTCGCTGGCTTCACCATCGCCGTCATTGGCGCCACCTTCGCCGCCGTTCACCACGTCACCTTCATCCGCAGCAACTACCACCCCGTCATCATCAGAGGTGAAGGCCCGGACAAGTGCATCCACGTTGTCCTCCACCCACCACGCCAAGTCGCCTCGAATGGCCACGGGCACCGGAGCAATGACAGCGTCGAAGTCAAAGTGAGGATCCCTATCCTGAAGATGGCTGAAGACACGGGAGAACGCACGCGCGAGCAGGCCACAGCTCCTCTCCTCGACAAGCAAGCGAGCCCTCTCAGAGCGATTCTCCAGATGCGTCACCACGTCAGTGAAGAACTGGAGATTGCCGGCGTAGTTGGTCACATGAGGTTGCTCAGCGGTCGCGTCGCAGATACTGCCCAGGGCCGTGTTGGCCTTTTCTCTGGGCGTTAGAAGCATGGGGCCATGCATGTGCTCCAGCGTCTACCACTGGTGAATCTCATCTTCGTTCCGCCGTGCAACAGACTCGGCGTCATCCACCCTCCATTGGAAGAGAAGCAGCTCGGCATGGGAAGAGGCCAACTCAGCCTGCGCTGCGACTAGGCGGCCGCGGTGGCCTCCGCACGCGGCATCGCTTCAGCCATCTTGGTCCTGAGAGCGGCAGTCCTGCCCGCGGCCTCAACTTTAATCAGCTCCAACTTCTCGCCATACTCGCGCGCAAGACCTGCGCAAACTTCTGCCACGCGGCGGTCGATATCTTCTTGGATTCGGGCCTCCCATGCGCCAACGTCGTCCTCCGCCTGGGTAACTTGGCGCTCCCTCGTCTCCAACCGTTCAAGATTGAGGTTGCGCTCGGCAGCCTCCAGTGTCAGCTCTTCCTCACGCTTCCGAAGCTCCTCCTCCTCGACGGGCATCCCCTTCAGCAACGCCAGGGCGGCCTGGCGCAGCTCCACTTGCTGCTCCAGGGATGTGCTCCTGGCTTGGAGCTCCCACGCGCGCTTCTCTGCGATCTCGCATCGCCGGTCTGCCTCCTGAGCCTCCTCAATGGCTCGGGAGCAAGCCTTTCGCGAGGCCGCGAGGGATGCTTCGGCCTTTGTTTCCTCTTTGGTGCAAAGGGGGCAAGCGCAGGCGCGGAGTACCAAGGCATCAAGCAAAGATTACCATATCGGTGCAACTAGACCAAGACCAGCAGAGCGGCAGGATGGAGGTCACCGTGGAGCCCAAGATGGCGTCATCGCCAGTGCCTTTAGCAGTCGAAGACCAACTTTAGTCAGGATAACTTGTACTAGCTGTTCCCCTTCAAAATGGCCGTTGTTGGCTCCCTTCCCGCTCAATATTTGGGAAGACGACCAGGGCCCCTATAAATAGAGATAGCCACCATCATAGAGGGGAGATCTCATCTCATCCAGAGCAGATCGAATACATCCCAAGTAGAACGCCGCACCAGCTCAAGAACACCCCTCGCGAGGCTGTTCTTCCTCTGTACTGTTCATCATCAGCCCCAAAGGCAATCCACCACCACACACTAGAGTAGGGTATTACACCACAACGGTGGCCCGAACTAGTATAAACCTTGTGTTCCTCGTGTTGTTCATCGTGTAGCTTAGATTCGCGACGAGGCTTTGGGGCGTGGATCGGTACGGAGAAGATCTTTGTGCACACCCCAGAGTTCGAACCTTAAGGGTTTTGCCGGAACCCGATATCCGACACCGGGTCTTGTGTGTGAGCAAAGCCCATACCAAGGAACAAATCCTTGTTATTTTCAACATAAACATCGTTGCCCGGCAGCAGGCCTTGCCGCTCCCCTACCACGTTCGGCCGCACTCACGCCTTCGGCGGAGGCAGAGACGAAGTAGGGGTGGGCCTTACGCTTGCTTCCTTGCCGCCGCGGCTACAACCAAATTCTGAACCAAGAAGAAGTTCTTGGGTGGCAAGAATGAAGGGAGCACGGTAGTCTTGGAATAAAACGAGGTTTCATACGTCCCAATCCTTATACGGAAATGCATAACAGGAGATAAGAAAGCTCATATGGATCTGCAGCCCTCGGCAACCCTAGCTTGCCGTGGGTGGTCCTTTGTGTCTTCAGCCCTCCAGCAAGTTTGGCTTGCCAGGGTCGAAGCGCCGGCTTGTTCTCTTCCTTCCCCTTAGCTTGGCAGAAACACTTATGTACCATGTGAACCAAAGAGGATGGATAGGAACAAAAGAGACGCAAACTCGACCTCTATGCTAGGGGTTAGTCGCCGCTAAGCACTACCAACCCTAACCGAGGGAGAGACTTAATCTAGCATGAATGCAATAACTTAGGGCGCTAGCGCTTCGTTTTTATTTATGCTCAGGGTCTGCGCCTGGCTTTGTACAGAGGGTTACATGCCTCGCCGGCAAGGCTTGTACAAAAGGTGGCTTGCCGGGGGGCCCGGCAGCCGCGCCTTATGGGTAAAACTTGCGAAGATGCTTGATGTTCCAGGAGTTGCTCACTGGAATGGCATCTTCGGTCTCCAGGCGGAATGCGCCAGGCCTGGTGACTCATGTTACCCGATAAGGGCCTTCCCACTTCGGCGTCAACTTGTTGGAATTCTTGGCCGACTGAACGCGTCGAAGAACAAGGTCGCCTTCTGATACGTCTCCGTCGTATCTACTTTACCAAACACTTTTACCCTTGTTATGGACTCTAACTTGCATGATTTGAATGGAACTAACCCGGACTGACGTTGTTTTCAGCAGAACTGCCATGGTGTTATTTTTGTGCAGAATCAAAAGTTCTCGGAATGACATGAAAATCCATGGAGATTATTTTTGGAAAATATAAACAATACTAGCGAAAGAATCAAGACTAGGGGGCCCACACCCTGTCCACGAGGGTGGGGGCGTGCCCCCTCTTGTGACGCCCGGATAATTAAGCTACAGTAACCATCTGCTAATGATGCCACATCACCTCGATTACTGTTGCTAATCTCGTGTTAGTTTGAAATCAATTCAAATTCAAATTCAAAATCAAGCAAACAATAAAAGTTTTCAAATATTAAAACTAAAATGTTCAGGGTGAGTCAAATAATGCGTAGGAAAGTATAGTGGGGAAACCACACTTTTAGAAAAGGTTTTAATACTCTAAAAATATTTTAAACAGTAACAAAAACAATTAGTTAAATGCCTTTTACAAAATAAAATATTAAACTATTTTATTTAGTTGCCCAAACTTATGTGGCAGTAGCCTATTTACTAACACTAAATTAGGGACTGCTTTTATAGTTTACAAAACTAAAATAAAAGTGGAACTAAAGTAAAACAGAAAACAGAAAAGAAAAATTAAACAAAAGTAAAATAAAGACAAAAGAAAGGGAAACCCCCCCTCCCTCGCTGGGCCTCGGCCCAGCTAGCCATCGGGCCAACCAGGCTGGCCCAGCCGCCCCCTATAACCCCCTGAGTCACCCCGAAACCCTAACCGCACCCACTCCCCCCGATCCCC
>NC_057810.1:273369156-273377187 GCF_018294505.1 Triticum aestivum
CCTCATGCCCGACCCCCTCGCAGCCTCTCCTTCCTTCGTTCGATCCTGCTTCACCCCCTGGACCTCCACCGCGGCAGCAAGCAACAGGCGCCGTCCTCGCCTTCTCGGACCTCTCCCGCACCACGGCTACCGCGCCTGCAGCACCACCGCCCGCCGCCACCATCGCCGCCACCTCGTCGATCCGGTGGCCACCGGCCTCCCCTCATCGCTCCAAGGCGTCCAGGAGCTTCGCCATCGTCGTCTCGTTCGCCTACGTGCTCTGAACCGAGCCGGGACAGCCCGTACGCTCGCCATCGAGCTCATCTCCGCCGCCGTTCGTCATGGGTTCCGATGGCTTCACTGCATCCCGCGCCTCCCCAAGCCTCTCCCCGTCAACGATGTGAGCCGACACGCTTTTCCCCTCTGCCTTCCCCTTGATCTGCATCCTCTGACCGACGTGCTCGTCGTTGTCGTCCCGCGGTAGAAGTCACCATGGCCGGCGCTCCACTCACGTTGGCTCTGCCTTGCTCCAACACGCACACGCGCGCCCCTGGCCGTGCCCCTGCGCCGCCTGAGCGTGCATCCGCCGTGGCTTGGCCGTCGCCCGAGCGAGCTCTGCCCGCTGCTACCCGCCTGACGTCGCCGCCGCCTCCACCCGCTGCTTGCGCCGGCGGTCGCGCCCCCAACCACCCTTCCCTCATCGTCCTCCGCCCGAGTCGCGGCCGCCTTGCTCGCCGGCCCTCTCGCTCAGGTGATGCCGCGCACGATCTTGCCCCTGTCGGGCGCTCGCGCCCGTTCGCGCACCCGCGCCCAAACCCGCTAGGCCTCCCTAGGGCCTATGACAAACGGGCCCAGCCCCAGAACATTTTTATTAAAAAAATAATTAAAAAAAGAAATAAAGTAAATAATAATTAAAATTTTAATTAATTAATTAATTAACTTAATTAATTCTGATTAGATTAACCTAATCACTAGTTAACTTAATTAAAACCTTGATTAGCCTGAACAGTGAATGACATACGGACCCCACACGTCAGCTTGACCCAGTCAACACCTCTGTTGACTGATGACGTCATGTTGATGCAGTAATGCCATTTTCGAATTAAATTAATAATAATAATTTAAAAATTATTAAATCTTTAAAAAATAATATAAAATAAACTATAGCTCGGATGGAAAAACTTTGTACATGAAAGTTGCTCAGAACGATGAGATGAATCCGGATACGCAGCCCGTTCGTCCGCCACACACCCCTAGCATACCAAACACGCAACTTTCCCCCTCTGGTTAACCGGTCCGAAAACATGGAACACCGGGGATACTTTCCCGGATGTTTCCCCCCTTCACCGGTATCACCTCATATCGCGTTAGAACACGTCTAGCTCTGCTTGTTGTCCTGTTATGCACTTGCTTGCTATGTATTTACTGTTTCTCCCCCTTCTTCTCTCCGGTAGACCCCGTGACGATGCTGATGCCCATGTGTTCAACTACGGAGTTGACGACCCCTCCTTCTTGCCAGAGCAACCAGGCAAGCCCCCCCCCCTTGATCACCAGATATCGCTTATTCTTCTCTATACTGCTTGCATTAGAGTAGTGTAGCATGTTACTGTTTGGTTACTCCTATTCTGTTGCATAGCCTGTCATTGTTGCTACAGTCATTGATACCTTACCCGCAAACCTAAATGCTTAGTATAGGATGCTAGTTTATCATCATTGGCCCTACATTCTTGTCAGTCTGCCTTGCTATACTATTGGGCCGTGATCACTCGGGAGGTGATCACGGGTATATACTATACATACATACATACTACAGATGGTGACTAAAGTCGGGTCCGCTCGAAGAGTACCCGCGAGTGATTCACGGATTGGGGGCTGAAAGGACCTTTGTCCCGACGGCCCTTTGTGTGGATCTTTGTGGCGGAGCGACAGGGCAGGTTGAGACCACCTAGGCGAGAGGTGGGCCTGGCCCTGGTCGGCGTCCGCGGTTTCTTCATAATAACACGCTTAACGAGATCTTGGTATTTGATCTGAGTCTGGCCATTTGGTCTATACGCACTAACCATCTACGCGGGAGTAGTTATGGGTATCCCGGCGTCGTGGTATCAACCGAAGCCTTCTAGACGTCAGCGACTGAGCGGCGCGCGCCGGATTGGAACGTAAGCCTGCTCTTGTATTAAGGGGGCTAGTTCTGCTTTCGGCCGCCCTCGCAACATGCAGGTGTGCAATGGGCGATGGGCCCAGACCCCTGCGCCATAGGAGTTAGACCGGCGTGCTGACCTCTCTGTTAGGCCTAGGTGGGGCTGTGACGTGTTGATCTTCCGAGGCCGGGCATGACCCAGGAAAGTGTGTCCGGCCAAATGGGATCGAGCGTGTTGGGTTATGTGGTGCACCCCTGCAGGGAAGTTTATCTATTCGAATAGCCGTGTCCCTCGGTAAAAGGACGACCCGGAGTTGTACCTTGACCTTATGACAACTAGAACCGGATACTTAATAAAACACACCCTTCCAAGTGCCAGATACAACCCGGTGATCGCTCTCTAACAGGGCGACGAGGAGAGGATTGCCGGGTAGGATTATGCTATGCGATGCTACTTGAGATGCTACTTGGAGATGCTACTTGGAGATGCCACTTGGAGGACTTCAATCTACTCTCTTCTACATGCTGCAAGACGGAGGCTGCCATAAGCGTAGTCTTCGATAGGACTAGCTATCCCCCTCTTATTCTGGCATTCTGCAGTTCAGTCCACTGATATGGCCTCCTTACACATATACCCATGCATATGTAGTGTAGTTCCTTGCTTGCGAGTACTTTGGATGAGTACTCACGGTTGCTTTCTCCCCCCTTTTTCCCCCTTTCCTTTCTTTCTGGTTGTCGCAACCAGATGCTGGAGTCCAGGAGCCAGACGCCACCGTCGACGACGACCCCTACTACACTGGAGGTGCCTACTACTACGTGCAGCCCGCTGACGACGACCAGGAGTAGTTAGGAGGATCCTAGGCAGGAGGCATGCGCCTCTTTCGATCTGTATCCCAGTTTGTGCTAGCCTTCTTAAGGCAAACTTGTTTAACTTATGTCTGTACTCAGATATTGTTGCTTCCGCTGACTCGTCTATGATCGAGCATTTTTATTCGAGCCCTCGAGGCCCCTGGCTTGTATTATGATGCTTGTATGACTTATTTATGTTTTAGAGTTGTGTTGTGATATCTTCCCGTGAGTCCCTGATCTTGATCATACACATTTGCATGCATGATTAGTGTACGATTGAATCGGGGGCGTCACAAGTTGGTATCAGAGCCGGCTGCCTGTAGGAATCCCCCTTCCACACTCCTTGGCCGAAGTCGAGTCTAGTCACTACAAAACTTTTACTAACTTGGCTGTGTGCCTTATGGGCCCATGTCGCCATTGGGTGGTATTAGGATCTTTTATTCCTCGTCCATACTCTGGGAATCTGATCTCTCTTCTATTCGGGTTGAATGATTTTAAAAAAACTAACTTTAGATTCTCGAAAATACTTCTCCCGGAGAGCCCCTTCAGTCCAGATGATCGCCTGTTGCACCAGAAAATTTTAAAGATAATCTTCGATGTTTCCTCGAGACCCTTGTGCCCTTCGCCGTTGCAGTTTCATATCACCGATAAATCCTTATGGAAAGCTACATACACTTGTCGTCCATAACTTCATTTCCAATTTGATCTTGTGATTACAAGATACCCTGAAATACTTCGGATATTCTGAGGATCCTTTGTGCCTGCTACCTTGCAGCTCCTTTTCCTCATGAATACACCTGCAGATAATTCCTCACACTTACCGAGTATCCGCTCATTCCCAGTTGTTCATGTGCTTCAGAAAGGTCTTTGAAATACTATTCAACCTTCCGAAAATCCTCAGTAGCTTATTACTCTTGAAATTTTTGCTTGCTTGCATTATGGATAATCCCATAAGTCTGGTAATCTTATTGGCATCCTTTGTCACTATCATCTTGAGTCCGTTGATTCAATATGTTGCGAATGCCAGCAATCCTCAATCAGATCCTAGAATTCATCCTTCCGGCTCAATGTCAGTTTGAACATGAGTTGGTTCTCAACCAATTAAATTGTCGTCGATTGTACCCCTAAGTCTATTCAACTTATCCATCCTTAATCAGAGCGTTTGGTTCTGATCCCTTGAATTCGAAATCATAATTCCTTTGCATTGAGCTTTGAATTATCCAGTTGCTTCTATAATCCAATGCCTTCGCATTGTTTCTTCCTCTGGTTGTGTGCCGATACTCACATCAGCTTCGCTATGGACCGTCGGATCCTTTGTTGAAATATCATCCGACGGTGTCCTTCGTATACAAAACCTCGAGAAGTTCCTTCCCTGATACATAATGCCTTCAGTAAATTGTATCCTCTCGTTTGGTCACCCATGCTCTACTATCGAGCTTGTGTTATCTACTATTGAAGCTTGTGGTATATGTAACTAAGATGCCCCGATGGGTTGAACATATACCTTCCCTAATTTGTGTGACCCCAAAAGTTTTCATGGGTCATACTCCTCTGGTAATTCACCAGGTAGGTTTCCACAATCAATTCATTTTTAATAAGAGCGAGAAGTCACATCGACCTTGAACTTTGTGTTCATGCCCATGGACACGATGTAGATCCTATCATGGAAGCTTCTTGTGATAATAACTATTTCCTTGATAAATATCATCTGGTATCTGTGAAATGATCCTTTGCAATCGTGGTTCCGACCATGATTGTTCTTCTTTGATACATTTCTCGGACAAGTTAAAGCACTTGTCTTCTATAGGTCAATGCGCCTGCCCAACCTCTATTAGGTTCTACCTTCGAGTATTACCCCTGGTATCTCGAGGATATCATGCCAATGAACTACTTATGAACTTTTGTTGTAGTAATGTCTTTCCTTGTTGTAATCACTCTACGGGCTCTGGGTTGATTGTCAATCGAGGACACCGACTAGTGAAATTATTCCGCACTACAAATCAAATACCCCTAGTATTTTTACTAGGAAATTCTGAACTCAATCAGGTCATTCCTAGACTATCGGCTGCATCCTGGTCTTGTTATCTTTAACTGTGCTACCTCATCCTTCTCTGGTGCACGAATTCTTCAGTGTGTGAGCACGACTTACGTCGAGCTTTCAACATCATGTTGCTTATCTTGAAAGGAAACTTTGGTCCCGAGCTTGCATCTTATATATTGATCCTATAACTTTCCACTTCGTCATTTCCTTGCTTGTTGCCATTGTTGTTTGATTGCATCCTCTTGAAACCTCCTGGCAAATGTGTCAGATCACCTCCAACACTTTGACTTCTTCCGAGATGTCAACTGTGTTCATGATGAGAAATACCCTCCTTGCCCTCGATGACTTTATTATCATCAACAACGCCCTTGACTCCCTTTCATCGTGAACTTGTCCACATTATGAATACAACTTGCTCTCCAGCTAGTGTTGTATTCTGCCTTGAAGTATTACTGTCTTTTCTGTCGAGAATGTTGTGGGGATTGCGCCGCCTCTTAGAAATTCTCGGTATGATGATACTTCGCACCATCACCATTCTTCCTTGGCCCCTGTGTTGTTTTTAACCAAGATACCAATATGCTAATGATGTTGTTTGAGTTTTGTACTTCTAGCAACCCTATTGCTTTGAAGTTAACGATCGACAGTTCGTTCTTAGACTGTTGGTTATTGAATCGTCACTCTAACATTGATCTTGCTGCCTAAGGTCATACTTCGGGCACACCTTTCAACTAATGATTGATGGCGTATGTTTTCCTCGAGCATACATCATTATATATTTGATATGAGAAATGTTATCTCCTTGTTCACATAATTATGGAAATTCATCTTTTGAGTAAATCTCAATGAATTTTCACCGAGTCCATCAGCCTCCTCACACTCTCCTTGATTTAATGATGAACTCTTGTTTCGGAACTCGTTTCCATAGTTCATTTCCCGAGAATCTTACAATGTCGTCTTGTCAATTTGTGTCGCACCTTTTCTCCTCAAGCATCGTGAGTTTGAGGTACCCTGACACCAATCAGATCTGAATCTCGGTCAGATATGATGGTTGGAACATATTTCCAAGAGTTATAACAATGGTCTTTATGTGACCCGGTAAGGTGATGTCGTGCCTAGCACACCTGGTCGGAGGCCCTATTGATATAGATTCCTTTTCAGCAAGGTTATCCATTCTTCCATGAGGAAATTGTAGGACTTATCCTATAAGTTGTTTCCGATGAATCCTTTGTGTTCCCAAAGTCTGATTTTCACCGGATGACCATGTAATTGCTATCTCGAAGCATGTCTATGGTACCCCGATTTTCAACAAGAACATTTGAAGCCCAATGCTAAATGTTTCCTGCTCAATTATCCAAACACCGCTGTATGGGTAATGTCATGAAATTTCTCTCCCCTTATCTTAAGAGTTTTCTACGTTATATCATATCATAGATATCGTGCTCTGCTTGTCCTTGGGAAGGATATACCATTGTTTTGATTAAATCTGATAGACATTTTTCCCTTTCTATTGGTTTGTTTAACCTTACTGGTGATCTATATGATCTAAGTAGTAATATTCTCCTGCTTATGTAAACACCTTGGTGTACAGTTCTGTCAGCAAGACCATGCTACTTTTGTTGATGACATTTTGGTAACCACCAATGGACGAGAACTTTGCCTATTGGTCCGCCTCGTTCAACGAGTAGGAAAATGGTTCTCTTCGTCCCTCGCCCTTGGTACCGACATTGTTGCCGACATAATCAACAGACTATCCTCTGACATGCCTTGCTTACATGATCATGCAAGACGTCACCGCCCTTCCTGCTTTTAACTCACATGGTGGGCCCATAACCCACAGTTCCACAAGATCGAAACCTGACTCTCATGTACATGCCTGTCTAGAAAGTTATTCCTCGCGCTTGGTCTCGTACGTAACCCATGGGCCACCTTCCTAGAGATGGTCTATTCTGGTATCGGATACAATACTTATTCTCGTTACTTTGGACCCCTTTCACAATTTTTCTCAGGCAACAAACGATTGCCTACCCGCTTGAAACTTCCCATGATACCTTCTTACTTTGCTCTCGATATTTTCTTAAGATTCGATTCAAGAGTTACTTTCCGCCACCTTTCCTGATGTTATCTACCAGATACGCATCATTGTAGGAGGTCCGTTCTTCCGAAGTTACCCCTTGTCCTTCGTACGTACGATGGAGTCCTCGAAGAAAGGAGGATGACTTCATCATGATGACCTGGAGCAGTGGAATGAAAGCATCAACGTATCGGGTTGACCTCTTTGAGAAGAGCAACCAAACACCGAGAAGACCCGTTAGAATTTCGTAACCAAATCCCTTCCCCCTTGCTCCCCTCCTAAATCTCGGGACGAGATTTCTTGTAGTGGAGGAGAATTGTGACGTCCAGATAATTAAGCTACAGTAACCATCTGCTAATGATGCCACGTCACCTCGATTACTGTTGCTAATCTCGTGTTAGTTTGAAATCAATTCAAATTCAAATTCAAAATCAAGCAAACAATAAAAGTTTTCAAATATTAAAACAAAAATGTTCAGGGTGAGCCAAATAATGCATAGGAAAGTATGGTGGGGAAACCACACTTTTAGAAAAGGTTTTAATACTCTAAAAATATTTTAAATAGTATCAAAAACAATTAGTTAAATGCCTTTTACAAAATAAAATATTAAACTATTTTATTTAGTTGCCCAAACTTATGTGGCAGTAGCCTATTTACTAACACTAAATTAGGGACTGCTTTTATAGTTTACAAAACTAAAATAAAAGTGGAACTAAAGTAAAACAGAAAACAGAAAAGAAAAATTAAACAAAAGTAAAATAAAGACAAAAGAAAGGGAAACCCCCCCTCCCTCGCTGGGCCTCGGCCCAGCTAGCCATCGGGCCAACCAGGCCAGCCCAGTCGCCCCCTATAACCCCCTGAGTCACCCGAAACCCTAACCGCACCCACTCCCCCCGATCCCCCCACTCCTCTCGCTCGATCCCTCACCTCCCCCCTCACGCCGCCGCACATCGA
>NC_057810.1:273377663-273379090 GCF_018294505.1 Triticum aestivum
ATCGAGACCAGAGGTGAGGCACCTCATGCCCGACCCCCTCGCAGCCTCTCCTTCCACCGTTCGATCCTGCTTCACCCCCTGGACCTCCACCGCGGCAGCAAGCAGCAGGCGCCGTCCTCGCCTTCTCGGACCTCTCCCGCACCACGGCTACCGCGCCTGCAGCACCACCGCCCGCCGCCACCATCACCGCCACCTCATCGATCCGGTGGCCACCGGCCTCCCCTCATCGCTCCAAGGCGTCCAGGAGCTTCGCCATCGTCGTCTCATTCGCCTACGTGCTCTGAATCGAGCCGGGACAGCCCGTACGCTCGCCATCGAGCTCATCTCCGCTGCCGTTCGTCATGGGTTCCGACGGCTTCACTGCATCCCGTGCCTCCCCAAGCCTCTCCCCGTCAATGATGTGAGCCGACACGCTTTTCCCCTCTGCCTTCCCCTTGATCTGCATCCTCTGACCGACGTGCTCATCGTTGTCGTCCCGCGGTAAAAGTCACCATGGCCGGCGCTCCACTCACGTTGGCTCTGCCTTGCTCCAACACGCACACGCGCGCCCCTGGTCGTGCCCCTGCGCCGCCCGAGCGTGCATCTGCCGTGGCTTGGCCGTCGCCCGAGCGCGCTCTGCCCGCTGCTACCCGCCTGACGTCGCTGCCGCCTCCGCCCGCTGCTTGCGCCGGCGGTCGCGCCCCCAACCACCCTTCCCTCGTCGTCCTCCGCCCGAGTCGCGGCCGCCTTGCTCGCCGGCACTCTCGCTCGGGTGACGCAGCGCACGATCTTGCCCCTGTCGGGCGCTCGCGCCCGTTCGCGCACCCGCGCCCAAACCCGCTAGGCCTCCCTAGGGCCTATGACAAACGGGCCCAGCCCCAGAACATTTTTATTAAAAAAAAGAATTAAAAAAATAAATAAAATAAATAATAATTAAAATGTTAATTAATTAATTAATTAACTTAATTAATTCTGATTAGATTAACCTAATCACTAGTTAACTTAATTAAAACCTTGATTAGCCTGAACAGTCAATGACATACGGACCCCACATGTCAGCTTGACCCAGTCAACACCTCTGTTGACTGATGACGTCATGCTGACGTCATGCTGATGCAGTAATGCCATTTTCGAATTAAATTGATAATAATAATTTAAAAATGATTAAATCTTTAAAAAATAATATAAAATAAACTATTGCTCGGATGGAAAAACTTTGTACATGAAAGTTGCTCAAAACGACGAGACGAATCCGGATACGCAGCCCGTTCGTTCGCCACACACCCCTAGCATACCAAACACGCAACTTTCCCCCTCCGGTTCACCGGTCCGAAAACACGGAACACCGGGGATGCTTTTCCGGATGTTTCCCCCCTTCACCGGTATCACCTCATATCGCGTTAGAACACGCCTAGCTCTGCTTGTTGTCCTGTTATGCATTTGATTGC